>NC_057006.1:7100874-7106346 GCF_000002595.2 Chlamydomonas reinhardtii
GCCGTGGCCTCGCCCTCGCTGCCAGCTCTGGTGGCGGGGGGAAGCACCCATGCTGCTGCGGCTCCCCTGAGGGCCGAGCGACAGCAGCAGCCCTCTTCACAGCAGCGGGTGGCAGCGGGAGGGCTTAGCGGGGTCCAGCCGGCGGCAGGCGTGGGGGGGCCGCCGGCAGCCAGGCCTCGCCCTGCCGGTGCTGGGCCGGCTGGCGTGCAGCAGCAGCCCAGTGGCGCTCCCGCGCCACGGCCGCCCTTGGATCAGCAGGCAGCCGCTGGGCAGGATCAGGAGCAGACCGCTGTGATGCAGCGGTACTTGGCCTACATGGCGGACCTCCATCTCCAGCAGCAACGGCGGGTACAGCAACAGCAGCAGCAGGAGCAGCAGCGCCAGGTGCAGCCGCCCAGGCCCCGGACCGGCTCCCGGTTTGCGGTCCTGGCCACGCTGGGGGGACAGGACGGCGTGGGTGATGGCGCTGCCACGGCGGCGTCTGGGCGTGGGCGACGGGCGCAACCAGCCGTGCACGCACCGCCGCCGCCGCCACAGCAACAGCCCCGCTCTAAAGGGCGTGGTGGCCCCGCCCAGCTCCCGCAGCAGAGGGCAGGGCGCTTGGGCGGCGGGCTGCCTCCCCCGCAGGACGGTGCTAGCTCGCCACCGCACGTGCCCACTGGGCGGCCGGCCGGGGGACAGCAGGATGGTGGGGGCAGCGGGTCGGGGCGCCATGGTGGAGGAGCGGGGCAGGCAGTGCCTCAGCCGCCGCCCCAGGCGCGGCCGCCACTGCAGACGTTACAACCGGCGGGTGGTGGTAAGGGCAGGGGCAGGGGCCTGGGCGCGCCGGCTGGGGCTTCGGCCGACATGGCTGGGCGCGCTGGTGGGGGTGCGGGCAGTGAGGCGGAGTACGGGGCCGTTTGCCTGAATCGTGACACGTGTGTTGCCATCGGCTCTGACCTCGTGACGCACCAGAACCGCTGCGCAGATGTGCAGGGGTATGAGTGGACGCAGCTGGGCCACGACACGCTTGGTGGCCGCCTCCTCGCCTACCTCCGTGACCAGGGCGCCACCGTACCGGACTGGGCCGTCTGCCGCGTGCCCAGGCGCTGCGACGCCAGCCAGAGCTAAAACACATGGGCGCCAGATAAGCTGATGACGATAGTACACCACGCCAGCGCCTGGAAAGAAACGCCGCCCAAAAGGAAACCTAGGGGGCCTGCACAGGTGATGCAAGCGTCAGCCGCAAGTTCAACTTCGGTGACCCACCCTGAACCTCCTCCACTTCACAAAGCGCGCCACCCGCCGTCCAGATGGCAACAAAGTGCTCCAGCTTAGCCGCCTTGAGCTGCGCGGTGAGAAGCTGTGTGGGCAGAGCCGACAGGGTTTCAGGGGTTAGCGTGGCGGCAGTGAAACGCAGCTGCATCACCCTGCGCAGCTTTTTTTTTTTTTTGAGGAATCATCCTTACAAGGTTGAACAGGGGCAGACGCGCTGCCCCCCTACTGCCCGAAAGCAGCCTGGTCCCCGAGACCAGAACCCTGACAGGGCAAGAAGAGAAGAAAGGAGAAGAAAAACAGAAAACAAACACCTCGAAAACCGCCACCAACCACCCCCATCCATCCCACCCCACCCCACCCCGACCCAGCAGACAGAGCAGAAGGCTGGCCCCCCCGCCCCCCGGGAGGGGTTGCACAAAAACACCGCCAGACCTAACCCAAGCACCAGCCTACACCACAGCCTAACCGCAAGAACCACCACCACCGCGCGCCAGAAGAGGAAACACCAGCGCTACGCACTCGCCCCGCCCAAACCCACCCCACCCCCACAAGTCGGTTGCTTAAGCAACACCCCAGGAGAACCGGCAGAGGAGACACAAGCAGAAAACTAAACGGGCCAGATGTGGCGCTGACTAGGCGGGCTCCAGCCCGCTGCAAGACGCGCTGAGCAGGAAGTCCCACAGCCGCCCAGGCGCTGCGACGCCAGCCAGAGCTAAAACACATGGGCGCCAGATAAGCTGATGACGATAAACGCCACGCCAGCGCCTGGAAAGAAACGCCGCCCAAAAGGAAACCTAGGGGGCCTGCACAGGTGATGCAAGCGTCAGCCGCAAGTTCAACTTCGGTGACCCACCCTGAACCTCCTCCACTTCACAAAGCGCGCCACCCGCCGACCAGATGGCAACAAAGTGCTCCAGCTTAGCCGCCTTGAGCTGTGCGGTGAGAAGCTGTGTGGGCAGAGCCGACAGGGTTTCAGGGGTTAGCGTGGCTGCAGTGAAACGCAGCTGCATCACCCTGCGCAGCTCGCTGACCACCTCCCGAACCACATGCTCCGACGTCTGCTTAGCAGGCTCACGGGACCAGTACGCACACCAGACGGCGTACAAGAAGGTGGCCCGCAAAGTGCTCCACAGCAGCGCGCCCGCCCCCCGCGGGCCTGAGGCCCACATACCCATGCGGTCCCCCAGCATGAAGCCCGCGTCCGTCACTGGCGGCGCCGCTGCCTGGGGCGCAACGCAGGCCCACAGCTGCTGCAGCCACGTCCTCGCCTGCGCATAAGCTGGACACTCCAGGAAGATGTGCGTCAGGCTGGCCCACGCCCGCGGGCAAGGTGGCCCGCAGGCGGGGTGAGGACAGTGCGCCCCCAACCCCCCGCACCCCGTGGTCACCCGTGGACGAATTCCCTTGCCCGCCAGATGCAGCCACTGACGTCCTTTCTGCGGCGGCAGGTGGAGCAAGGGGCACTGCGCACGCCCCTGTTACCCAGCGGCGAGCAGGCGCCACCTGCTGCCCACCACGCTGACGACACGACCCTCACGGCGCGCGACCGGCGGTGGACGGGCCGGTCCTGATGGCGGCAGTACAGCTGTTCTGCCGCGCGTCCAACGCCCGTGTCCATCCGGACAAGAGCAAGGCCATGGGCCTTGGCAGGTTTGCGCACCTGACGGGCCCTTGCCCACACACGGGGGTGCCGTTTACCACTGGCGCCGTGACGCACCTGGGTGTGCCTCTGTCGTGGGACTCTGATGCGGCTGCAGCTGACCTGTACACCCGGCGGGCTCGCGGCATGGCGTTTGTGGCGCGTCTGTGGGCTGCCCTGTCTCTGACCCTGGTTGGCCGTGTGCACGTTGCGAAGCAGGTGCTGGCGGCGAAGCTGGCCTACCACTTCAGCTTCCTCAACCCATCGCCTGCGCAGCTGAAGGAACTCACCGACCTGGTGGACCACTTTGCTGCGCGCTCCGTGCACGCTGAGGATGCCAGCCTGGTGTCGCACGGGAACCCGCTCCTGCTGCCAAAGCGGGAGACGGCCTGTCTGCCGTACAAGGATGGGGGTGTCAACCATGTCGACCTGCCTGCGTTCCTGTCTGCCCTGCAAGCTAAGACTTTCGCCCTGCTTGCCCAGCCAGGCCGGCAACCCTGGAAGACGCTCACCCGGGCGCTGCTTACTCATGTGCGCCCGGACTCTGCCACCACGTGGGCGTGGGTGTACAGCGACGCGCCGGCGCCAGCGGGGCTGCCTGCCCGGCTGGCGGCCGCGGTCGGCCACGTGCGGAGCGCGGGCGTGGAACAGCATCCGCCGCAGCCAGCCACTCAGCCGCCAGCGGCGCCGCCACAGTGGCGGGTTAGCCTGGACCAGCTGTGGGTGGCTAACGCTGCGGGGGCTGTGTCCTACGTCCACTACACGGGGCGGCTCTTGGAGCCTGGGCCTGGCGTGCTGCCCCCGGCAGTGGATGGGGCGTGGCAGCCTGCCTGTGTGCTGCAGCACCGCAAGCCGCGGCACCTGTGGACCTTTGAAGAGCGGGCGGCGTACGATGCAGCATCACCAGGGGAACGGGCAGGGGCGTGGCCTCGGGCGCCGTACTTCCTGGCGCCGGAGGCTGGGGTGGTGGTGCACCCGGAGCACTGCCGGATTGCGGGTGTCAGCTTGGCGGACTACACGGTGCGGGACGTGCGGCGGGCCATCACCGCGGCCAACCCGGCCGCCCCTCTGGCTCCGGCCCGCCCCGCAGCCATGCCGTGCCCGGCGCCAGCACAGCAGGCGGGGGGTTCGGGGACCCAGCCGGCGGCACAGTCGCGGCTGGCGGAGCGGGAGGCGGAGTGGCAGCGTGCAGCGGCGCAGCTGACCACCACGGCGGCGCAGCACTTCCACAATAACCCGGTGGCTCTGGACCCCTGGCTCCACCGCACCTCCGCGGCAGCCGGGCAGCAGAACACGCCGGCGAGAACACTGCAGTCGTATGCGTCCCCGTCCCAGCAGTCGGGTGAGGGGCCGCGGCGGTCCGCGCGGCTGCAGGAGCAGGCGGCGGGAGGGGCGGGACCTAGCACTGGGCCTGCCACGGCGGCGGCGGCAGCAGCGGCGGCGGTGGAGGGCGACCCTCGCATGCCGCCCCCGGATGCGTCCCTTCTGCGGGGTACGTGGCGGAGGCTGTGGGACAGCCACGCCAGTCGGGGGGCAAAGGTGCTGGTGTACAGGCTGCAACATGCTTACCTGCCTTGCGGGCTGTACAGGGCGGGCAAGGGCATTCGGCCACGGGTGACCACGGGGTGCGGGGGGTTGGGGGCGCACTGTCCTCACCCCGCCTGCGGGCCACCTGGCCCGCGGGCGTGGGCCAGCCTGACGCACATCTTCCTGGAGTGTCCAGCTTATGCGCAGGCGAGGACGTGGCTGCAGCAGCTGTGGGCCTGCGTTGCGCCCCAGGCAGCGGCGCCGCCAGTGACGGACGCGGGCTTCATGCTGGGGGACCGCATGGGTATGTGGGCCTCAGGCCCGCGGGGGGCGGGCGCGCTGCTGTGGAGCACTTTGCGGGCCACCTTCTTGTACGCCGTCTGGTGTGCGTACTGGTCCCGCGAGCCTGCTAAGCAGACGTCGGAGCATGTGGTTCGGGAGGTGGTCAGCGAGCTGCGCAGGGTGATGCAGCTGCGTTTCACTGCCGCCACGCTAACCCCTGAAACCCTGTCGGCTCTGCCCACACAGCTTCTCACCGCACAGCTCAAGGCGGCTAAGCTGGAGCACTTTGTTGCCATCTGGTCGGCGGGTGGCGCGCTTTGTGAAGTGGAGGAGGTTCAGGGTGGGTCACCGAAGTTGAACTTGCGGCTGACGCTTGCATCACCTGTGCAGGCCCCCTAGGTTTCCTTTTGGGCGGCGGTTCTTTCCAGGCGCTGGCGTGGCGTTTATCGGCATCAGCTTATCTGGCGCCCATGAGTACTAGCTCTGGCTGGCATCGCCGCGCCTGGGCGGCTGTGGGACTTCCTGCACAGCGCGTCTTGCAGCGGGCTGGAGCCCGCTTAGTCAGCGCCACATCTGGCCCGTTTAGTTTTCTGCTTGTGTCTCCTCTGCCAGTTCTCCTGGGGTGTTGCTCAAGCAACCGACTTGTGGGGGTGGGGTGGGTTACGGCGGGTCGAGTGTTGGTAGCACTGGTCTTTTCCTTTCTGGCGCGCGGTGGTGGGGGTTCTTGCGGTTAGGCTGTGGTGTAGGTTGGTGCTTGGGTTAGGTCT
>NC_057006.1:7108217-7110534 GCF_000002595.2 Chlamydomonas reinhardtii
GGCAGGTTTGCGCACCTGACGGGCCCTTGCCCACACACGGGGGTGCCGTTTACCACCTGCGCCGTGACGCACCTGGGTGTGCCTCTGTCGTGGGACTCTGATGCGGCTGCAGCTGACCTGTTCACCCGGCGGGCTCGCGGCATGGCGTTTGTGGCGCGTCTGTGGGCTGCCCTGTCTCTGACCCTGGTTGGCCGTGTGCACATTGCGAAGAAGGTGCTGGCGGCGAAGCTGGCCTACCACTTCAGCTTCCTCAACCCATCGCCTGCGCAGCTGAAGGAACTCACCGACCTGGTGGACCACTTTGCTGCGCGCTCCGTGCACGCTGAGGATGCCAGCCTGGTGTCGCACGGGAACCCGCTCCTGCTGCCAAAGCGGGAGACGGCCTGTCTGCCGTACAAGGATGGGGGTGTCAACCATGTCGACCTGCCTGCGTTCCTGTCTGCCCTGCAAGCTAAGACTTTCGCCCTGCTTGCCCAGCCAGGCCGGCAACCCTGGAAGACGCTCACCCGGGCGCTGCTTACTCATGTGCGCCCGGACTCCGCCACCACGTGGGCGTGGGTGTACAGCGACGCGCCGGCGCCAGCGGGGCTGCCTGCCCGGCTGGCGGCCGCGGTCGGCCACGTGCGGAGCGCGGGCGTGGAACAGCATCCGCCGCAGCCAGCCACTCAGCCGCCAGCGGCGCCGCCACAGTGGCGGGTTAGCCTGGACCAGCTGTGGGTGGCTAACGCTGCGGGGGCTGTGTCCTACGTCCACTACACGGGGCGGCTCTTGGAGCCTGGGCCTGGCGTGCTGCCCCCGGCAGTGGATGGGGCGTGGCAGCCTGCCTGTGTGCTGCAGCACCGCAAGCCGCGGCACCTGTGGACCTTTGAAGAGCGGGCGGCGTACGATGCAGCATCACCAGGGGAACGGGCAGGGGCGTGGCCTCGGGCGCCGTACTTCCTGGCGCCGGAGGCTGGGGTGGTGGTGCACCCGGAGCACTGCCGGATTGCGGGTGTCAGCTTGGCGGACTACACGGTGCGGGACGTGCGGCGGGCCATCACCGCGGCCAACCCGGCCGCCCCTCTGGCTCCGGCCCGCCCCGCAGCCATGCCGTGCCCGGCGCCAGCACAGCAGGCGGGGGGTTCGGGGACCCAGCCGGCGGCACAGTCGCGGCTGGCGGAGCGGGAGGCGGAGTGGCAGCGTGCAGCGGCGCAGCTGACCACCACGGCGGCGCAGCACTTCCACAATAACCCGGTGGCTCTGGACCCCTGGCTCCACCGCACCTCCGCGGCAGCCGGGCAGCAGAACACGCCGGCGAGAACACTGCAGTCGTATGCGTCCCCGTCCCAGCAGTCGGGTGAGGGGCCGCGGCGTTCCGCGCGGCTGCAGGAGCAGGCGGCGGGCGGGGCGGGGCCTAGCACGGGGCCTGCCACGGCGGCGGCGGCAGCAGCGGCGGCGGTGGAGGGCGACCCTCGCATGCCGCCCCCGGATGCGTCCCTTCTGCGGGGTACGTGGCGGAGGCTGTGGGACAGCCACGCTAGTCGGGGGGCAAAGGTGCTGGTGTACCGGCTGCAACATGCTTACCTGCCTTGTGGGCTGTACAGGGCGGGCAAGGGCATTCGTCCACGGGTGACCACGGGGTGCGGGGGATTGGGGGCGCACTGTCCTCACCCCGCCTGCGGGCCACCTGGCCCGCGGGCGTGGGCCAGCCTGACGCACATCTTCCTGGAGTGTCCAGCTTATGCGCAGGCGAGGACGTGGCTGCAGCAGCTGTGGGCCTGCGTTGCGCCCCAGGCAGCGGCGCCGCCAGTGACGGACGCGGGCTTCATGCTGGGGGACCGCATGGGTATGTGGGCCTCAGGCCCGCGGGGGGCGGGCGCGCTGCTGTGGAGCACTTTGCGGGCCACCTTCTTGTACGCCGTCTGGTGTGCGTACTGGTCCCGCGAGCCTGCTAAGCAGACGTCGGAGCATGTGGTTCGGGAGGTGGTCAGCGAGCTGCGCAGGGTGATGCAGCTGCGTTTCACTGCCGCCACGCTAACCCCTGAAACCCTGTCGGCTCTGCCCACTCAGCTTCTCACCGCACAGCTCAAGGCGGCTAAGCTGGAGCACTTTGTTGCCATCTGGACGGCGGGTGGCGCGCTTTGTGAAGTGGAGGAGGTTCAGGGTGGGTCACCGAAGTTGCACTTGCGGCTGACGCTTGCATCACCTGTGCAGGCCCCCTAGGTTTCCTTTTGGGCGGCGTTTCTTTCCAGGCGCTGGCGTGGCGTATTATCGTCATCAGCTTATCTGGCGCCCCATGTGTCATAGCTCTGGCTGGCGTCGCAGCGCCTGGGCGGCT
>NC_057006.1:7113324-7117137 GCF_000002595.2 Chlamydomonas reinhardtii
GCGGACCGCCGCGGCCCCTCACCCGACTGCTGGGACGGGGACGCATACGACTGCAGTTCTCTCGCCGGCGTGTTCTGCAGCGCGGCTGCCGCAGAGGTGCGGTGAAGCCAGGGGTCCAGAGCCACCGGGTTATTGTGGAAATGCTGCGCCGCCGTGGTGGTCAGCTGCGCCGCTGCACGCTGCCACTCCGCCTCCCGCTCCACCAGCCGCGACTGTGCCGCCGGCTGGGTCCCCGAACCCCCCGCCTGCTGTGCTGGCGCTGGGCACGGCATGGCTGCAGGGCGGGCCGGAGCCGGAGGTGCGGCCGGGTTAGCCGCGGTGATGGCCCGCCGCACGTCCCGCACCGTGTAGTCCGCCAAGCTGACACCCGCAATCCGGCAGTGCTCCGGGTGCACCACCACCCCAGCCTCCGGCGCCAGGAAGTACGGCGCCCGAGGCCACGCCCCCGCCCGTTCCCCTGGTGATGCTGCATCGTACGCCGCCCGCTCTTCAAAGGTCCACAGGTGCCGCGGCTTGCGATGCTGCAGCACACAGGCAGGCTGCCACGCCCCATCCACCGCCGGGGGCAGCACGCCAGGCCCAGGCTCCAAGAGCCGCCCCGTGTAGTGGACGTAGGACACAGCCCCCGCAGCGTTAGCCACCCACAGCTGGTCCAGGCTAACCCGCCACTGTGGCGGCGCCGCTGGCGGCTGAGTGGCTGGCTGCGGCGGATGCTGTTCCACACCCGCGCTCCGCACGTGGCCGACCGCGGCCGCCAGCCGGGCAGGCAGCCCCGCTGGCGCTGGCGCGTCGCTGTACACCCACGCCCACGTGGTGGCTGAGTCCGGGCGCACATGGGTAAGCAGCGCCCGGGTGAGCATCTTCCAGGGTTGCCGGCCTGGCTGGGCAAGGAGGGCGAAAGTCTTAGCTTGCAGGGCAGACAGGAACGCAGGCAGGTCGACATGGTTGACACCCCCGTCCTTGTACGGCAGACATGCCGTTTCCCGCTTTGGCAGCAGGAGCGGGTTCCCGTGCGACACCAGGCTGGCGTCCTCAGCGTGCATGGAGCGCGCAGCAAAGTGGTCCACCAGGTCGGTGAGTTCCTTCAGCTGCGCAGGCGACGGGTTGAGGAAGCTGAAGTGGTAGGCCAGCTTCGCCGCCAGCACCTGCTTCGCAATGTGCACACGGCCAACGAGAGTCAGAGACAGGGCAGCCCACAGACGCGCCACAAACGCCATACCGCGAGCCCGCCGGGTGTACAGGTCAGCTGCAGCCGCAACAGAGTCGCACGACAGAGGCACACCCAGGTGCGTCACGGCGCCAGTGGTAAACGGCACCCCCGTGTGTGGGCAAGGGCCCGTCAGGTGCGCAAACCTGCCAAGGCCCATGGCCTTGCTCTTGTCCGGATGGACACGGGCGTTGGACGCGCGGCAGAACAGCTGTACTGCCGCCATCAGGACCGGCCCGTCCACCGCCGGGTCGCGCGCCGTGAGGGTCGTGTCGTCAGCGTGGTGGGCAGCAGGTGGCGCCTGCTCGCCGCTGGGTAACAGGGGCGTGCGCAGTGCCCCTTGCTCCACCTGCCGCCGCAGAAAGGACGTCAGTGGCTGCATCTGGATGACCCACAGGGGTGGTGAGGCGGTGCTGCCCTGCGGCAAGCCGTTCAGCACTGGGAAGGCGTCAGAGAGCATCCCGTTCACACACACGCGGGCAGAGCCGTTGGCAGTGAGCAGGCGGATCCAGCGTAGCATGCGCGGCCCAAACCCCAGTCCCTCCGCGGACGCATACAGCCACTGTCGGTGCACCCGGTCATACGCCTTTTCAATGTCCAAGAAGTACAGCGCACCACCCTGCCGTGGCGTGCCGTCCGCGCCCACGTCCAGGCGCATCCATTCGATCAGGCCTTGGAGGTACAGCGCATTGTCTCCAATCCAGCGGCCGGTGATGAACGCGGTCTGCAGCTCATCCACAACTGCATCCAGGGCGGGCTGCAGGCGGGCGCTGACGGCCTTGGACACCATCTTGAAGTCGCAGTTGAGCAGCGTGATGGGCCGGTAGGACGCCAGCTCGGCGCGGTCCAGGCTTTTGCCCTTGTAGATGAGGGTGATGATGCCCTCCCGCCAGGAGGCGGGCAGCGCCGCCGCCATTTCACCGCCATCGTGGGCGTCTGCAGCGGCAGCAAAGGCAGCGGCAGCAGCAGCACACAAGCGCGGACCCAGCAGCGCCCAGAAAACCTTGTACACCTCGTACGGGACCCCGTCCGACCCAGGCGCTTTACCATTGGCGGAGCCAGCCAGCGCTGCCATCAGCTCCGCATCACTGAGGGCGCCGTCACCGGACCCCTCTGCGGCGGCCTGCAGATCCGCCGGAACCTTGCGGTCAATGGCCTCCAGAAGCTGTTGCTGCGACACCGTACAGACAGGCTGCACGCGGAACAGGCCGGTGGGGCTGGTGCTGCTGTACATGGCTGCGGCGGCTGCGGAGACAGTGTTGCGCGTGCCCGGCCCCGTGAGCGCCACAGGCGCCGGTTGCCCCGGCACCTTCAAGTGCGTGATGCGCTCCTGCGCGCCGGCTGCTGGCTCGTCAGCCTGCCGATGGAACCAGCGAGTGCCCCGCTCCCCATGCTCCTCCATCAGTGCAGCGCGGGCATTGTGGCTGGCCGCTGCGGCAGCTGCCCGCTCCTCCCGCACCGCCAAGTTGGCCATGGCCGCAGCCTGACGCTGCGCGGCGCTGGCACCCGGCCGGTCGGCCAGGGCAGCGGCCGCGTCTGCGGCCAGCACCACCCCATGCAGCCCGTCCCGGGTCTGGCGTGCATGCCGACGGTGGATGCTGGTGGCGGCCTCCCGCAAGAAGAACTTGTCCGCCTCCCATTGCGTGCAAGCGCCGTCACCTGTACTGGCCACGGGATTTGCGGCAACGTGCGCCTCCAAGCGCTGCTTGAGCTCCAAACGCAGCGAGGGGTGAAACAGCAGGTAGGTGGGGAAGCGCCACTGCTCCCGGTGCGCATGTGGCAGGTCGGGCAAGGACAGGGTGAGCAGCACACCGTTGTGTCNCCAGGCGCCCCATACGTGCGAGCGACATCCACCACCCACGGCCCCGCGGTGGCACTGACATACCACCGATCCAGGCGTGCGGGAGTGGCCGGCTTGGGCGTGGCCGGATGCGTGTAGCCCTTAGCGCCGCCACGCTTGCTCGCCCAAGGGTCCACCAGACTGAACTGGGCGAGGAGGCTGGCAAGTTGCGGGGCACCTGCAGCACGTGACGGGCTAGGGGCCGCCTCCTGACTGGCATCGGTGACACAGTTCCAGTCCCCACCGACAACAAGCACCCTGTCCGTGGCCAGGTGGGGATGCAGCCCGGCAAAGAAAGCAGGCTTGTCCGCCACGGCCGTGGGCGCATACACACACACGAAGCGCAGGCGCAAGTGACCCACGTCCCAATCCCAACATACCACACGGCCCGCCGCATCCGTTGACGGCAGCTGCAGTACGCAGCCTGGAAGGGACAGCCGACTCCGCGCCAGGATAGCCGCCCCACAGGAGTGGGGCGACGCTGCCGGGCTGGCAGCAAGGCAGTGGCGCCACGGAAGGCACGCCCCCTGCGCGGCACGAAGGCAAGACTCCAGCGCCGTCGTGTCAGTAGCGTGGGTCTCCTGCACCATCGCCACATCCGCCCCAACTTGCTGCAGGTGCGAGACCAGCGCCCGCGCCTTGAACGGCGAGCCCAGGCCGTTGACATTCACTGTCAGCAGCCGAAGGTTCGCCGCTCCCACTGGTGGCCGCATTATGAGCCCCCGCCGGCCACGGCAGCGCCGTGGCGGTTGCGGTTGCTGTGCTG
>NC_057006.1:7117681-7119135 GCF_000002595.2 Chlamydomonas reinhardtii
AAACAACAGGTAGGCGGGGAAGCGCCACTGCTCCCGGTGCGCATGTGGCAGGTCGGGCAAGGACAGGGTGAGCAGCACACCGTTGTGGTCCCCAGGCGCCCCGTACGTGCGAGCGACATCCACCACCCACGGCGCCGCGGTGGCACTGACATACCACCGATCCAGGCGTGCGGGAGTGGCCGGCTTGGGTGTGGCCGGATGCGTGTAGCCCTTGGCGCCGCCACGCTTGCTTTTTTTTTTGAGGAATCATCCTTACAAGGTTGAACAGGGGTGGACCCTTGCTCGCCCAAGGGTCCACCAGACTGAACTGGGCGAGGAGGCTGGCAAGTTGCGGGGCACCTGCAGCACGTGACGGGCTAGGGGCCGCCTCCTGACTGGCATCGGTGACACAGTTCCAGTCCCCACCGACAACAAGCACCCGGTCCGTGGCCAGGTGGGGATGCAGCCCGGCAAAGAAAGCAGGCTTGTCCGCCACGGCCGTGGGCGCATACACACACACAAAGCGCAGGCGCAGGTGACCCACGTCCCAATCCCAACATACCACACGGCCCGCCGCATCCGTTGACGGCGGCTGCAGTACGCAGCCTGGAAGGGACAGCCGACTCCGCGCCAGGATAGCCGTCCCACAGGAGCGGGGCGACGCTGCCGGGCTGGCAGCGAGGCAGTGGCGCCACGGAAGGCACGCCCCCTGCGCGGCACGAAGGCAAGACTCCAGCGCCGTCGTGTCAGTAGCGTGGGTCTCCTGCACCATCGCCACATCCGCCCCAACTTGCTGCAGGTGCGAGACCAGCGCCCGCGCCTTCAACGGCGAGCCCAGGCCGTTGACATTCACTGTCAGCAGCCGAAGGTTCGCCGCTCCCACTGGTGGCCGCATTATGAGCCCCCGCCGGCCACGGCAGCGCCGTGGCGGTTGCGGTTGCTGTTGCTGCTGTGGCGTTTGCCGCGGCGGCCGCCACTCTGGCTGGGGGGCGCGCCGCCGCCGCTGGTGCTCATGCTAACGGCACCTGAGCTGGCGCCGCCGGGGTGCAATGGAGCGCTGCCCAGGCTCATGAGGCTGGAGGTACTGCGGCTGCGGTGCTGGCGTTGCCGGCGGCTGGGCCCGCTGGCCCCGCCGGGGTCCGCCGGCCCACGCTTAGCGGACCGCAGGGTGCGGGCGTCTAGGAGCACGTAGTCCATGTAGGCCGTCTGCACCTGCTGCGCGGCGTCATCCAGCTGCTCCGTCACGTCGGAAGGCAGGGGTGTATCTGCAGGCTGGGCTGAGTACAGGCGCCACCAGCCAGTGAACTCGTCGCGCAGCTGTGCCAGGACGGCGGTACGGCCGGCCGGCACGCGGCAGACGGCCAAGTCCGGTACGGTGGCGCCCTGGTCACGGAGGTAGGCGAGGAGGCGGCCACCAAGCGTGTCGTGGCCCAGCTGCGCCCACTCAAACCCCTGCACATCTGCGCAGCGGTTCT
>NC_057006.1:8073155-8238963 GCF_000002595.2 Chlamydomonas reinhardtii
GCCCGAGGTCGCCCCACCGTGGTCGGACATCCTTTCTTGCGGCTATAGCTATAAGTGGGATAGTTTCATGTCGGGAGGACCGTTGGAGCGTGCGCCCGTTGAAGATTGTAAATGTCTTGTCCTGAACTGGGCGAGCCGGCACCTCAGGTGAATTCTACATGTAAATGTTGCTTCCACAAGTCCATTGTTATATCCAGAGCCTGTACCTGTGCAGTGCCATGGGAGCGGAGGTCATGCACAAATTAATTTGCAAACTGTCAATTTGCAGGATGGTTTTCACCTCGCAATGAAGCGTTACAGGTGCAGCCCCTAAATTGGTTAGCAGGGGGTCAAGTGCACGCCCTGGACTTCTTAACAGCAGTTCTGCACGCCGAGCTGATGACGTGCAGCCAATGTGTGCCTTAGGCTTTTAGGGCAATCATAGGACTTTTCATTGAGTCGGCCGCGAGATCTGCAAGGCATCCACACAATGCAGGCGGCGATGCACGCCCAGCGTCCAGCTGGGCCACCATGCTCTAGCGCACCGTCGACATCATACCCCGTGGCACCTTCTCCGGTCAGCTCACGGAGCAGGGGCCTGCATGCACGGAGAGGCGTGGCGGAGCAGAGGAGTTTGGGCTGCCGGAGCACTGGGAGCAGCGATCAACACAGCAACACAAATGTGGGTACATTTATGCCATGAACTGGTATATGCTGTTCCTCTGGATTTTACCGGTTGCCCGGGAGCAAGAACTTGGCCGCCGAACGCATTGGGGGACGCTCTTCGATAGTTGCATGGCACAGTGCGTTTCTGTCCGCTTAAATGGTGGCGGTTGTGATTGTGCAGGACGGGGCATCTGGGCCATCGCGTCCGGAGCAGGGTCCCGAGTTGGACTGGAGCGGCCTCCCCCGTCGGCAGGTGCGCGGGAGCCTGCAACTCAACTCGCTGACAGCGGGACAAGGGGCCAGTGTGCAGGGCGGGGGAGGGGGGAAATCCGTGGCAAGGGCGCCTGGGGGCGGGGATGCCAGCCGGAGGGTGCTGCACGGCGCCGCTGCGTACGCGTGCTCTATGCTGCCACACCGGAATGCAGCCTGTACGCCAGCCGGCTCCGCTGGCTACGCATCGTCCGAACCCCACTCCGGCCCCACTCCCTCCTAACCCCATCGCCGTGCTTTGCAACGCGCCCGCAGCTCGCGGCTATGGCCATGTCGCCCTTCGCCGCTCTGTCGCTACCGCTGGTCAATGACCCGGCCTGGCAGCAGTCCTTCGAAACGTACGGCGGGAAGCTGCGCGAAGTCCTGCTGGGGCAGCAGGAGGCTGCCAAGAACGTGGCGAAGCAGCTGGATGAGGGGGTGACGTACATGGACTGGACGTACCGCAGCACGGGCGTGGATCTGAGCGCGGTGTGGGATCCGGAGCTGTGGATCCGGTTCCGGGAGGCGGTGGCGCAGAACGAGCCCGCCATCTTCTGGAACAAGCTGCTGGACCGGGTGCAGTACAGTGAGTTGGATCTGGATTCGAAGCTTCGATGAAGGACGCATGTGTGCGTTTGCATGCATGCGGCAACGCCTTGTAGGACACGAGGGCACGGGGCCGTGCACAGCTGGGCAAAGCCTGGGGTGGCTCTGGCAAGCGATGGGCGGCGTGGGCGTTGGCCTGCGTGAGGCGGGGCGGGGGCCCATTCCGCCGCTATTAGCCTGCGGGGTCCGCGGGCGCAATGCGGGTGGTTGCAGGTGGCCTACCCCGCGATCCTGGCCTCACATATCGTCCTGCCCCATCTGTGCACCTGTGCAGAGGAGAACCTGCCCCAGGCGGGTTTGGTGGGCGACATGCGAATCAGCTACGCCAAATTCCTGGAGCTACTCAAGGTGCGAGCGTGTGCGTGTGTGTTGGGGGAGGGACTGTCGGGGAAGGGGGCATGTGAGGGCCCACATTGTTTAGGCTAGGGAGTAGGGAACAAGGGGCAGCAGAGTGGGCAGCAGGGTGGGCAGCAGAGTGGGCAGGAGGGTTGGTGAACCGTGTCCAGGGCAGGTCAGGACTCCAGCAGCCGGTATGGCCCTGGCACACAACCTTCCTCTCCTCCCGTCCTTTCCAAACCCCTCCTCGCCAAACCCCTCCCGCTCCACCTCAGGACCAGCGCGTGAAGCGGCTAGTGGTGTACGGCGACATGCGCACAGCGGTGGTGGAGGTGCCGCACCCCTGGTCCGCCTCCGTGCTGGGGCACCCCGCCACACACCCCTTCTACGAGGACAGCGCCCACAACCGAGTCAGCATGCTGCGGCCCAACCCAGCAGCGCCGGAGGACGTCACGTGAGTGATGCGGTTATGGGTTTGGTGGGTGGGTGGTGGGGTTGCCAGCGGGGCTGGCAAGCGCGGCGGTGGCAGATTTGGTAGATTGTTTTGGCAAGGGATGGACGGCTGCAGCGCTCAAGAGCAGCGACGCCGCGGCGGGACGGCGGTGGGTACAGTAAGGCGTGGGGGGCGAGTAGGAGCAGGCGGGTTGCATGCTGGCCATGTGCGCGTTCCCTCCTGCGTCGAGGTTGCCTGAGGGAGATGGGCCAGATAGCACGATACGGTAAATGGACCTACATTGCACCGGATGCAATTTGTGCGGCCGTGCACGACTGCCACGTCAGCTCGTGTCTTATCGTGTCCCTTGCCCCCCCCCCTCTCTCCCACCCCCTTGCAGCCAGTGGTTCTGTGCGGAGATGCCGGAGTGGGACATGGAGAAGTACCGCTTCTACGTGGACCTGCCCGGCGACTTCTGGGAGAGCGGCGTGCTGCAGAGGCACCTGGCGGCGCAGCGGGCGGAGGGCGCGGTGAGGGAGAGGGGGAGCGGGAGGGGGCGGGCAGGAGGGTGTAGGTCGCGGCGGTCTCGGTGCGTGGCCAGGGCGGTGGCCCACTTCTGGCGGCACACCTAGACCCCGTGACACACTCATGCCGCTGTTTTGGCCATTACACACCCGCACACGCCTACCCTCTCTTCTCCAGCACCCAGCCGCCCGCCCGATTGCCCGCCTGCCCGCCCGCCTGCGATCCCCCAGGTGTGGGACCCCGCCAGCGGGCAGTACATCCTGCCGTACCGGGCGCAGAAGAAGGTGTTCCAGGTGTCCACCGAGGTGCAGCTGCTGGACCCGCAGGAGAGGTGAGGGGTAGGGAAGGGGGAGGGGGCGGTCGGAGGACCCAGGGTGGGGGATGGATGAGAGTGGAGGGGAGGGGAGGGAACGGGCGAGGAAGGGGAGGGGAGGGCGTGGGAGTCCAGGCAAGGCCAGTGAGCATTGCGAGGCGCGGGAAGGAGGAGGCGGCCTAGGTTCAGACCGGACGGCTAGGACGGGCCCCAACAAGCCACCAGTTTCACCAACCCATCACCGCCATAACAGCCATCACCGCCACCACCACCCACTGTGCGCTCACTGCCCACTGCAGCTGGGACTTCCTGGGCTGGCTTCTGGCGCCGGGCCGCCTTGAGTTCTACGAGAAGGCGGCGTGTGTGGCCATTGCGCTGCGCGTGCTGGGCATTGTCATTGCCATCTCCACCGGTGAGGGCTGGGGCGGATCACGTGTTTCAGCTTGTGCAGACAGGACTGTGTGGAGACTGGGGAAACGGCACTACTAGCATTGTAGCAGACGCCCCGATCTGCAGCTTGGAGTAACTGGTGGAGGCCCCGGCGTTCATGCAACCACGCAATTGCTACCAGCCAGCCGCGCACGCCCTGAACGCCCCCCCTGTTGGGCTTGTACTTATTCCCCCGGCGGTCACGACACCTGTGCCACGACTGACAAACACACACACACACACACACACACACACACACACACACACACACACACACACACACACACGCATCCTCAGGCTCTCCGCTGTTCAAGCTGGTCAACGTGGGCTGGGGCAAGCTGCGCGGCAAGGGCAAGAAGAACGCGACCAAGGACCCCAAGAAGATGAGCAAGCAGGAGAAGAAGGAGAGCCAGTGGGAGCGACTCACTAGCAGCCGCGCGCGCGAGTTCATGACCAAGGACGAGAAGACCGGCAAGGTACGTTGAGCGAGTTTCGGGTGGGGGCGGTGCGCAGGCGGGGTTGAAGACCAGCAAATCCAAAGTGCGTGCGGGCGCGGGGGCAGCGCAGGGACGGGGAGGTGTCTGCACGGACGAAAGGATGCAGAGCCGTGAGGTCGGGAAACACCGAAACACCATGCTACCTCCTTGCGGCACACTCCACGCGGCTCCTGTCAGCCTTGCCTGCCACTTCACTCACTTGCGCACTATACTGTTCCGTGTCCCACAGATGCGCGACACGGGCGTGCGGTTCGAGGACATTGCCGGCATGGAGTTCCTGGTGACGGAGATGCGCGAGATCGTGCGCATGCTCAAGGGAGACGAGGCCTACAAGCGCGTGGGAGCCAAGTGCCCCAAGGGCATCATCTTCCAGGTATGTAGGAAGTGCATGTATGTGGACAGTGCGCCGGCCATATGCCATGATGTTTGGGAGGGCCTCTGCCTGGCCGGGCAGTAGACATGTTAGCCAACCCGTCACCCCCAACACCCCCCCCCACACACACACACACACGCCTGTTGCAGGGCCCCCCCGGCACCGGCAAGACGTATCTGGCCCGCGCCATCGCTGGCGAGGCCGAGGTGCCCTTCTTCTCGTCCGTAGGCTCCGAGTTCGTGGAGATGTTTGCGGGTGAGCTCGATCACAATACCGGGCTCGGCACGGCCCCGAACGGCTGAGACGCTTGGGCGGCCGTGTGGGACGCCGCAGGCCTGGCCCATTGCGCTAACGTCATAAACTGACGCCCGCATCGGCATCTCCAACTCGCGCTCCGGTTATCCTACCAACCCGCTTGCAGGCGTGGCGGCGGCGCGTGTGAACAGCCTGTTCTACAACGCGCGCAAGAAGGCGCCCGCCATCATCTTCATCGATGAGATCGACGCCATCGGCCGCGCGCGCTCCACGCTGGGCGGCGACCCCGGGTCCATGGAGCGCGAGAGCGCACTGCTGGCCATGCTGGTGCAGGTGCGTGCGTGCGTGCGTGCGCGTATGTGCGTGTGCACTTCTGGGCATTGACTCCCCGCGCGCATCCTGACGAGCCGTCCATGCCCCAATGACACTGACAAACGGTTCTCTTGCCCCCACCACACGTCCCGCCCCCTTCCCTCCCGCCCCGACCCGCCGTCACGTCGTCATCACCAGATGGACGGTATCGCCAACAAGACGGAGCAGGTGCTCACCATCGGCGCCACCAACCTGGCGCAGGAGCTGGACGCGGCGCTGCTGCGCCCGGGGCGCTTCGAGGTGGTGTACGAGGTGAGGCGCCGCCGCCGGGACACAGGCCGAATGTGGCCGGGGACGACGGGGATTCGGATCAACACAACTGGGTGCCACATCGGCTTTGTGCGGATGATTGGGCGATACCGGTATGTCGGCGCTGTGATCTGTGCTCCGGCTGCACCACGCAAGTCACATCTAGGCTGTATGTCGTATCCTGTGTACTACACTCGCCTGCGCCTTGCCGTCATGCGCCGCGAACTTCCTCCTCCTCCCTCCCGCCACTTCCTCCCTCCAGGTGCCTCAGCCCGGCCCCAGCGCGCGTATGGCCATCCTGCGCTACCACGCCAAGGGCAAGCCGCTGGAGGGAGACGGCCAGAGGCTGCTGCTCAAGGTGGGCGATGTGTGCGCGTGGTACCCGGGGGATTTGGAGACGGGTAGCGCTTCCAACCCAAACTGAATTGGGTGGTTAGCTGCAGAGCTTGGTCTACGGTAGTAAGCTTAGATGTGTTGCGTGCAGTGCAGAGGTGGCCGCCTGCATTCATGCCATCACGACGGATGCACTGCGCATCTGAGGTTCCTCCAAACCCCAGCCTCAAACCGCCTGCACATGCACGTTTCCCTAACCACCACGCACTCGCACCTTCACCCGCATCTTCACCCGCACCCCTGAAACGCGCCCGCGCAGACGGCGGAGGCGACTCAGGGCTGGTCGGCCGCCGCTCTGGCCAACCTGATGAACGAGGCGGCCATCCTGACGGTGCGCCGCAACGTGCCCGCCATCAGCCTGCCCATGGTGCTTGAGCTGGTGGAGGGACTCAACTGGGGCGAGCAGGCGCCGCGCATCCCGGACTCGGAGGCCAAGGACAGGTGCGGGTGGAGGCAGGGGGAGTTAGGGATTGTTTTCAAGCCCTGGCGGCGGATGATGGCAGTGTCGCATCCAACATGGTCCAACATGCGCATCGGCGAGGCACCCGGCGAGCATGGATTGTAAGAAAGAGCCTGCTTCAGAGCACTGCCACGCCCTGCCGCGCTCACGCCCTGCCCTGCCCTGCCCTGCCCCGGCCCAACCGGTCCACAGGCTGGCTCTCATCACTGCGGCCAAGGCGGTGGCGTTCGCGCTCACGCCCGGGCTGGAGCCCATCAAGTCCGTCACCATGTGGAGCGGCCGCCGCGGCCTGGGACCCAGCGTCGACTTCATTGGTGAGTGCCTGTCGTAGTAGGCTAGGGGTACTGTTGTATGGGCTGTGGCCGAGGTGGCGTGTTGCTTTGCGTGCTCTGCTGTTTTAAACCTCTTGTTTTACGCCTGATTGCCTCGTGGTCGCCCCCGCCCCCGCCCCCGCCCACCGCAGCCATGGAGGACAAGGCTGCAATGGACATGCACCCGGAGGAGACCGAGCTCATGGGCTGGCGGACCAACTTCAAGGTGAGTTCTGCGTGTGTATTCGTGTTGGGTTTGGACTGGCAGGTCCAAGTCGCGTAGAAATTGGGAGCTAGTCATGCTGTTGTCTTTAAGGGCGTTGCATCGTCAGTGCGTGAGGAGCAAAGCTTTTCGCAGTGATCATAATGAGCCAAACCCATCACCACTAGATCAGCAGCAACGTACACGCATGCCACAATGCGGCTCTTCCATCCTCGGGCCTGTAACTCCATGTCGAGCCCGGGGCCAGCAGCACGCAGACAGCAAACAGGCCAGTCCGTCCGCTCGCATGGGCTTCCGGGCACTTGCGGGGGCGAGTGAATACTTGCCACGGAGGGTCGTGCAAGCGGCTTTCCGCGGCCGGCGGTCTTACACAAAATTTGCAGTTTCAGGGCTTCGCACACAGCTAGTGGAAAGGCATCACGTAGTAGGGCTGATTGATCAACCGAACCTGCAGGATTGCATTCGGATAGCCATGCAGTCATCTCCGGAAATGCGGCTCTTCCATCCTGGGGCATGTGAACCAATGTCGAGCCCCGGGCCAGCAGCGCGCAGACAGCAACTGAGCCAGCCTTGCTGCTCGAGGGGCATCGTCGGATGCCTTCGGGGGCGGGGTAGCACCCGCCACGGAGGCGCACGGCGTGTGCCTCCGCAGCCCGGTGGCCTTACATATGCAGTGACGCCAATGTCATTCTTTGGTTTCGTTTTCTCATTGTTGGCAATGCTGTCACCGCTTCAGCAGAACCCATCGCGCGAGACTGGGCCAATCCACATGCATATGCGCAGTTCCATAGTTTTAGTCATGGGTATGTGACACAAAGTGCGGCTCTTCCATCCTCGGGCCTGTAATTCCATGTCGAGCCCGGGGCCAGCAGCACGCAGACAGCAAACAGGCCAGTCGGTCCGCTCGCATGGGCTTCCGGGCACTTGCGGGGGCGAGTGAAAACTTGCCACGGAGGGTCGTGCAGGCGGCTTTCCGCGGCCGGCGGTCTTACACGTATTGTCAGCCGTCTGTAGGCACGCATCAGCATGGCAGAAGGCCTTGAGTGATGGCTGCACGGGATTTGTATCGGCAGCAGCAAGGGCAGTAGCAGCAGCATATGGTTGAACATTAGCATAGCTCAATGCGGCTCTTCCATCCTGGGGCATGTAAACCAATGTCGAGCCCCGGGCCAGCAGCGCGCAGACAGTGACTGAGCCAGCCTGGCTGATCGGGGGCGTCTTCGGATGCCCTCGGGGGCGGGGTAGCACCCGCCGCGGAGGCGCACGGCGTGTACCTCCGCAGCCGGCGGCTCCACACCGCCACTTGCACGACTCCAACACACGCCTCAGACGCAATCTACAAACCTCACAAGTCCCCAACAATCACTCTTCAAAAGAATCCCCAGCACTTTATCTCCTAACCTCACAACCTTTAATGTACAACCACACCACGCAGACCAACGCCGCCGTTGTTGGCGACGAGCCTCTGGGCGAGTTCGCGCACGTGGCGGGACTGCTGGTGCCGCTGTATGCGGGCCGGGCGGCGGAGGTGGCGCTGTTCGGCAAGGACGGCGCGTCGCTGGCTACTGGTGCGTGTGTGGGCGTGTGTATGGTCGTGCGGTGAGGGAAGCGACACGCCTGTGTTGTTTCGTGTGCGAGGGGGAGCGGTCCGCATGGCGGGGGCGACGGATGTCGCGTTCAGGTGTTGCCAAAAGAGGACCGGAGTGGAGGGAACGAGCGGAAGGTGCATGAGATTGCTGAGAACCCCCATCTGTTTTCTCCTCCTGCCTAATGTGCACCTACTCGCCCCTCCCTGCTGCCTGCTCCGCAGCTCAACCGCTGGCGGACTGCTTCGAGATTGCCTACTACTGCGTGCGCAACAGCCAGGTGCGCGCGTGTATTGCTGGGTGCCGTTGCGTGCGTATCATAGGGACGGAACCGGCGGTGGCGGAGCGGACCATAACTTAATTTACATACATACACGGTCATAGTACACACAGCGTCGAGCCCGTCCCTTGCCTCAGCATACACAAGACATACCGGTATGCATTGTTTGTGTACCAGCTATCTTCACCCATGCGACCAGTTCTAAGCAAACATTCCATACCCTCATTCTCTCCGCCCTCTCAGGTCCATCCTCGCTTCAAGTCGCTGCCGCCGCTGCACACCACCATGTGGCTGGGTCGTGACGACGCGGGCCGCTGGCGTCGCGACCCGCTGGCCATTGGCTTCGACGAGGAACTGGGGTGAGCTGGGGGCTTGTGTAGGCAGCCTTGGATGGTGTGTGTGGCAGCCGCGGGACTAGCGGGTAGCTGGCTGGGATACCACGGGCGGTGGCTGCTATGCCGCTGTGGCGCACTTCTGCCCTTGTAAGGAATCGGGGTCGGACTGACACCCCATCCGCCGTCCTTGCCCTCGGCGATGTGATGCCCCCACGCAGCTACCACAAGCTGACGCTGACGCTGCTGAAGGCCTCGTGGCGGCGCGCGCTGCGGCTGGTGGCGCAGCGGCGCAGCGCCATTACCAAGGTGGCGGCGGAGATGCTGGCGGCGCCCGAGGAGAAGATCACGGGTGCGTGCCGCTGATTCCACGATGTGCGGTTGTGGAGTGGCATGCCACCTGCGTCACGCCTGGCGTCACCTGAGTCACATTTCACTGGCATTACCACTCACTCAATTGAAATCCCCGCCCACAGGTGCCCGGCTTGTGGAGATCATTGAGTCCACGCCGCTGGACGACCTGGGCGGCGAGGGGCTGGACGGCGCTGCGGCGGCGGCGGTGGTGGAGGAGGCGGGCAACGAGTTCCTGCCGCTGCTTAAGGTGCGGGGGCCGCGTGTGTATGTATGCGGCCGAGTGTGCGTGTGTCGTGAACTGCGGGTGAGGGATGAAGGCCCAGGGCTGCAGAAAACATCCCCACACGTTCTTGCTGGCGATGCCCTTCCTTTTCACGTCCTGCCCTGCCCCCCCTGCCCCTGACCTGGCCCTGACCTGACCCTGACCTGACCCTGACCTGACCCTGACCTGACCCTGACCTGACCCTGACCTGACCCTGACCTGACCCTGACCTGGCCCTGACCTGACCCTGACCTAACCCTGACCTGGCCCTGACCTAACCATGACCTGACCTGCAGGAGGTGCTGGGCCAGGTGCCGGGCATCATCCTCACCGGCGAGTCCCTGGCACAGACCGACGACCAAGGCCGCCCGCTGCCGCCCTCCTCCGCCTCCACCTCAAGCGCTGATGCCGCCGCCTCCGACGCCGCCGCCTCCGCCGGCCCCGCCACGGAGCTGCGCCTGGACGACGCCACGCTGGCTGCCGTGTCCCGCACGCTGATGGGGCGGCTGGACGTGGTCGACCTCATCGGCCGCAACACAGCGGTGGAGGCCGCGGAGCGGGTGAGGCTGCGGAAAGGGTCCCAGGGGAAGGGGCAGCGGTGACCATTTGGCGTCGGCCGGGAGCGCGGTGCAGCTCGGCAGGCGGCTGGAGAGGACTGCTGCCCACTGCTGCTGCCAACTGCTGCCCGCTGCAGTCAATTACTGCAGCTTTCCACTGATGCCCACTGCTGCCGCTTGCTGCTGCCCACAGGTGCGTGACGCGCTGCTGCATCCCGAGACGCGCGAGCGGCTGCTGGCCATGCGGCGCTGGGTGGAGGGCGGCCCGGGCGCGCCCGAGTTCCCGCCCTCGCCGCTGTCGCCCGAGCAGACGGCAGCCATGTCGCCCTCCGGCCCGCTGTATGGCAACCTGGCGCTCAACCTGGACTGGTGCGTGCCTGCGTGATGTGCTGCTAAGTTTGCTGTGCGCTCCTGAGGCGCTGGGCGGTACTTGACGGATCAACGGAAACGCGCGTCTGCCCCTGCTCACCTGGTTGGCGATGAGCCTCTTGTGCTCGCTGCGATGCTTTTCTTCTTGATCACCTGTCATCATGTGTCATCCGCTGCCCTGTCCTTGCCCGCACGCAGGTGGCGGCGGCGGCAGGACAACGTGATCAGCTGGAGCGCCATGGAGATCCTGATGAGCCGCCGCCAGGTGGATCTGTACAAGCAGGACGCCGACATGACCGAGTGAGTTGCGAAGGCATAAACGGATATGAGATGTGGTTGTATGCGTGTCTGTATGCATGCCGAGGTAAAGCGGCCGGGGCTGGACGCTGGGAGGTTCGTGAGGGCCTCGGTTCACATGCGTCTGGTGCTGCTGCGGCGTTCTCGCAACAGCTTTAGCCGTAATGTCTGTCACCACCTCATCCCATGACCTCATCCTCGGTCTGGTGACCTTTCTCACTGTCATTTGCGCACTGCAGGGGCGCCATCGCTAAGCTGGGCACTCCGCCAGCGGCCCCCGCGGCGGCCATCGGGAGCTCCTCGAAATCGAGCAGTGGACAGAGCAGCTAGATGCACCGCCACGTAGCAACGCCCTTGTAGGCAGCGGGCTTTTGACTGTGAAGCGCTGCGTATGGATGGGGTAGGTTGGAGATAGGCGGCATTGTATCGGACGGGAGGCAGCGGATATGCAGGGCTACGGGTACATGAAGCTTCCAGGAGTGAGCAGCAATGAGGATGTACGCACCAAGCGGCCTTGCGGCCAACGGTCGGGGGCACGACGTGGTGGCATGCATTAAAGCAGTCGTCGAAGGTTTGCCAGGCAAGCAGGCACGGCGTGCCGCCGTGGCTGTGGTGGTGCCTCTGTAACGCAAGCGAGCGTGTCGACAGCCATGAGCTATCCCTTAAATTGTCTGTAGTGTAGCTCGCGAATTCTGGTGAGGGCAGCGTGTGAGAGCCTGAGACAGTGATAGGGCCGCTGGCAGGGGTCCCTGCGCCGTGCCATGACCACCCGCTGCCGCCCACCTATCACTCATCATAAGGATGTCATTCATACATTCACATGTAGACGTTTTGCTTTAGACGTGTATGCATCACGGGCAGAGCTCCAGCTATTTCTGAAATACCTCACATCCTCGCTGAATTTCCATCGTCCGCTTGCGGTCACCCCGAGCATCGCCACGAGCATAGGAAAGCATAAAGACCTAACCCATGAACTCTGCAGCGCTGAATGCTCGGACGGCGAGCGTAGCACCACAACCGCAGGCCTGCCACGCGTGTAAATGCAGACAGCTCCTGAGCCGGAGAGTGCCACCAGCACAGCGCCAAGTAGAGTGCAGTGCAATAGCTCCGGAGACACTCCAGGTGAATTCCTTGGGTTTACTGGGCTGTAAGCTTGCATCGACAGCATGCACAGTCGCTTCGGCCTCGACGTGCCTCGTCTTGCCCGCTGACCACGTCATAACAACAAGTCGTTTTGGCGATATACAGGACATCATTGTGGGTGGAGCGGTGGTCGGCGCTGTGAGCGTGGCACTGGTGGGTGCTGCTCGCGAGCGTCGACGTGCCTGCATGAGTGGGCGTGACCGGAGCCAGCGACGCCGGAACGCCGGTCCCCGCTTTGCCCCAGGCGATGGCTGTGAACTCATGGGTGGCTTAACTTCCCCCACCTTCACGCTTGACCTTGCTCACCGCCCTGCAGTACGCGGGCCTGAAGAAGGACCCAGTACCCTGCAGCCTGTGCCAGGGCACTGGCGGCATCCGATGCTTTGCATGCGGCGGCGACGGCCGCAACGCCACCGTCAGCCGTGACGACCTGTACGACAGCAAGGCGCTCGGCGGCGGCGTGGCGCCGCCGAAGCGCGACCCGCTGGGGCGCACTATCAACCCCCGCGACTGCAAGGTGCGCACTCCCGTGTTCCCTTGTGGTGCCTGGCCATACGGTCCGGCCTTTGAACAGGCCGCTCTTCTCTCCTAGCGCAGCCACCGTCTCCTGATATTCCTGTCTGCCTACTCCAATGCCCATGTACGCTGCCACAACCGCAGGTGTGCCGCGGCGCGGGACTGGTGCTGTGCAGCCAATGCAAGGGCACCGGCTTCCAGAGCGCTTTCTAACAATGCGTTGAGAGGACTGGAGCGCGTCGACGGGGCGGAGGCAGTCAAAGCAAATGCGGTGCAACGAAGGGCTCCATGATGGGTGCACTAGATGCGAGTGCAGGCATGGCACATCGGCTGGCAAGGACGCGGGTTGCCGCTTTAAGAAAAGTGTCGCGGCTGTGCACCGGCGCAGTAGGGGTCATGTGTGGACGTGTACACGGGGGAGGGCGGGCAAGCAGGTGAGGTAGGCTCGAAGATTGCTGTGGGGCGGGGTGAGCGAAGAACCAAGCCAACTAGTAAGCCAGTGTAGCAGCTCGACGATACCCATTCGCAATCAGCTAGCGTGGCAACCATTTTGATTGTGTGTTGCTGTGCCGCATGCTCATTTTGGCTTCTCTGGTGCATTGCCTGAATTGGTGAGCGTCTGGTGATGCGTGGTTCGGACCACCGGAGCGACAGCTGGGAGGTGACGATGCGCAAGAGCGGTAGAGTCGTGAAGGTCTTGCTTGCTGCGATGGGCTTCTTACAACTCGGACTTTCGAAAGGCAGGATCAGGACTTGCGTGGCTCGACCAGGCCCGACAGCGTTGTGTGGCCCACAGCCCCACACTCGAGTTACGTGGCCCATGGCGGTGTATGCAAGCTGGCCTGGGCAAGGCCCTGTCTTGTCCTCAAGCCCCCAAACTAGCCTCTATAAATGGTGGTGCGGACGGTTGGTACGTCAGCAGCTGCCTCCTTTTGCTACCCTGTCTACTGTACACAGTAAATGCTGTCATGCCTACGCCATCCTGCCAAAAGCCTCGCTAAGCGTTGAGGAATGCGTCTACGCTTCTTTCAGCACGAGATAACTACCAACAGTTATCCGGAGATCCCACAGTCCCATGGACGCTCGTTATCCGACATGGTCAGGCCTCATCAGGCACCAAGAAAAGCAAGACACACACACATACACACACACACACACACACACACACACACACACACACACACACACACACACACACACACACACACACACACACACACACACACACACACACACACACACACACACACACACACACACACACACACACACATATACGCGTCGTCTGGGCGGGCTTTCGTTTCGTTTTTTTAACGCACACACACACACACACATACACTCGCGCACATGCACACTGCGTGTTTCATTCCCTTGCGCTCGATAACACACCTTCACATACTTGCCCTTTGCTCTCTAGCACACGCAAACATCTAGCGCACGCGGCTACCCTCCTGTGCGCCGCCAGGCCCTCAATGCGGGTCAGCTATATGATTGCTGCGCCCGCCGCCACGCCCGCAGCATCTGGGTCTCCCTCGCCACCGTTCAGCTGCTCCATGGCGGCCTGTGCGCGTGGTCGAGAGCACCAAGGGGGGTGTTCGTGTATGTGGCTTTGTTGCGGACGAGGCATTCGCTCAGGAGTAGCAATCAAAAGCCCCTGGCCGCTTGTGGCCACGGTGTCAAGTCGGAGCGTAGAACAACGGCATAGACATAGGGTATGCATCAGCGGCCGCAGGCTACATAGCAGCCGCGCCTTCGCACATATCACACGCAGCAGCAGCCACGGCCGCAGATCGCACACACGCGCGCACCTGAATACACATGAGCACATACTCATGCAGGATGTCCAGTGCCTCTCCAAAGTTGCCGTAGCGCACGTTGATGACCGGTAGGCCCTGTGGCGGCGGCGGCGGCCGTTGGATGCATGGGGTAGGTCGGACACCAGAAAAGGCATCGCAGCAGCTCTACGGCTCTTGGCACCGCTGACCTACGCGTGCCGGCCCTTTGAAACCGGTTTGCATTCTGGATGCAACGCTACAAAGCGGGGATAGTCCTGGACAGCCCCTCCCCCAATGCGTTCCGGAGCATACGGTATTTAGAGCACCACGTATCAGCGTGCCGGCCGCATCTCCGCACCTGCGCTTCATAGCCGCACAGGTACGACTGGATAGCCTGCGCCCTCCGCAGCACCTCCTCCGCGTTCGGCGCCTCCGCGTCCCCACCCAGCAGTCCCGCACCGCTGCCGCCGCCAGCCGTCCCAGCCGGCTTTGGTGCGGCATCACCGCCACCTGCGGCTGCGCCTGTGCCGACTGCGGCGACGGCTGCTGCGGCGCGTGCTGCGGCCGCCGCTAGGCCACCCGCCGCGTCCTTCACGTGCACCGCTAGGTTGTCCTCGAGGGCGAGGCGGTGGTCGGCCTGGTCGATGGGCCGGGTTTAAACTCACGTGTGGTATTTAGAAGAAGCGGGGTTTTAGCCAGGCACATTGGCACGGGGGCAGGGGGGCTGCGTTTCCATCAATCCCAATAAGCAACAAGAGGCACGAGGATACAGGGCGGCAAGATGTACTGCCGAAAAGCCGCGGAGCGTAACTCTACGAGCGCAACCAAAGGCAAATTTGCACACTCCACGTAGCGTCGCTGTGGTCACAGACGACGGAGCCACACATGGCGCATTGCGACGCCTCGCGGCGCACCAACCGAGCCTCACACCAGCCCTGGCAACGCGCTTACCTCGGACATGCACAGGACGACTGGCACAAACAGCGGTGGCAGCGCCACAGGAGCGCCTGAGGTCGCCTCCGCAGCAGATCGGGGCGCTGGCAGCGGCGTTGCTGGATGCGGTGCCTCCGACCCTCCCTCAGCCGCATCGACAGTCGTCCGCCTCGACGCCTCTTCTGCCTCCTCCCCTGCCGCGTACTTTTCTACAACCTCATCTCCCGGTGTTGTGCCCGGGGCTGCTACTGCGCCGCGCTCCATGCTGGAAGACGTGCCAACGGCAGCAGCGACACTCGGCACGCGCGCGTCCTCCGCCTGCCCCTCAAGCCTGTATCCGCTCTCGCCGGGACTTGGCAGCTGCACCAGGCTGTCCACACCATCAGACCGAGCCGCTGGGGGCATGCCCGGGGTCAACCCAGCCGCCGCTGGCGTCACGGCATCAGCCAGCCCTTCGGCCGCCGTCATGTCGCCTACGGATATCATGCCGGGGGAGCTTCGACGGACCCCACCGACACCTACCCGTACGCCGCCATTGCCGCCGCCACCGCCACCGCCAGTGGCTGCGCGGGCGCTGCCGGGTCCTACGCCGCGCTCCGGTGAGAACGACGTGAGGCGTGGGCTGGTTGCACGCATGTGTGTGGGGCTGGCGGAGTGGCCGCCGCCATCGTCACCGCCTGGGGTTGAGGCGCCATCGCCACTGCTGCCCAGCCTGTCGCCTACTGCCGAGTCGCCTGCGTGCACGTGAGCAATCAAGTAAACCAGCATCACTTCCAAACACAGACAGCAAGGCAACACACTGGGTGTCACACCGCATGGCACGTGCTGATACGTGGCTAGTCTTTACATGCGCACCGTACACTGTCACGCGTGTTCGCCTGATACAACTATGTATCACCTCTTCACATTAGCTGCCTCACGACCGGGCTACGACTCAGCATCCAGCTGCCTTAAGGCGCGCCCGCTGTTGCCCACGCACCTGCCAGAGCGGTCCTGCGGCGCGGCATGCCCGGCGAGGGCGTGTGTCGCCTGCCGTACACTGCACTGCCCACTCGCAGGATGCCCGCCAGGCTGCAGAGGGGGGGGGGCAAGAAGCGGCGGGAACAGGAGCGTGTGTTTATGTGTGTGCAGACACGTGTGGCATGACTGGGCAATGTGCAGTCCCTTCGACGCACGGTCAGGAACTGTGTGCGTCACTCCACCACCCCGGTCCCAGTCCCAGTCCCAGCACCCACAGCACACGCACCTGTTCTTGACGACAGACAGGTCCAGAGCCGACAACCGCCCCGCCAGGCTGCCACACCGAAATATGCCACCACAGGCTTGCGTCCCGCCCCCAACTCCGCCAGCACTGCCCCCTGTAAGCCGTGCGCTGGCGTTGCCGCTGCCGCCCGCTCCGTTCCCACCGGCCCCGCCGAAGCCGTGGTGGCTGCGCGCCCTATCCAGGAACGGCCGCCCGCTGGGGCCTGCCCCGCCACCACCAGGCATGCCGTCCGTTGCGGTGGCGGCTGCAGCCCCGGTGCTGCCCTTGACACCGTCGAATGCAACGGACGCAATGGTGGACTTGCCGCCTGGCCTTCGCCCGCCGGCACTCGGCTCCGACGCATCCACCGCATCCACGACGCCCTCGCGGTCATCACCTTCCGCTCCGCCCTCGCCCTCGCGGCCGCTGCTTGCTCGCTCTCCACTCCCCAGCAACTGCGGCATGACGGGGTGCGACACCACCCGCCGCATCCTGGCAGCCACAGCGCTGCCGGCCCCCACGCCCACGTTGCCCTCGGCCATGCTCGCCAGCGCGTGCGGCAGCCCCAACCCAGGCACGCCCCGCACTGGCGAAACCGAGCCGCTGCCTCCCTCCGTGTCTGCATCACCGTAGTTGTTAACATCGGACTCGTCATCACGGGCCTCATCGCCATCGCCTCCATGGCCGCCCGCGAGGGAAGTCCGGGTGCTGCTGCCGCCGTGCGAGGAAGCTGCAGCCCGCCCCATGGCAACCAGGCCAGCGGCCACGCCGCCGTGCATGCCGTGCCGCTCTGGACTTGCTTGCTGGCCGTGGGGCGCAAACAGCTTGCCGCTGCTGCCATCTACGCAGTCGCCCTCTGCGAGCAGGCTGCTAGTGCCGGCAGGCGACGGCTCCGCGACTGCCTCCACCCCCAGCTGTTGGCTACCTGGAAAAGCCACAAGAGACGCCCCGTCAACTCCCCGTGGCAGCGCGTCGAAGAAAGGTCCCTGCTCAGCTATTGAACTGCTGCCGCCGACCAGGTCCCCTGATGAGCCCGAGGCCGGCCTCAGGCCTGCGGCAGCAGACGGGGCCGCCTCCTGCTTCTGCTCTAGCTCTTGCCCCTCGTCCTGCACCTCCCCGACGCCGTGTGCGTGCAGGCGGCCCCATGACACGTGCTTCTGGTAAGCCCGGATGCCAGCGCCGCCGACGCGTGATGTGGGGTTCGTGTGCAAGCCGCCAGCTGAAGCGCCGGAGGCCGCTGACCCCACGGACACATTGGAGCCGCAGCGAGACACCCGTGACAGATGCAATGCTGCCTGCGGCGACGCCCAAACACCGGCGCCTCGCACTGCACCAGGGCTGCTAGCCGTGATGACACCGCCGCTGGCTGTCTGCTGTAATGGCGTCGACGCCGGTACTCCTCCTTGTGAAGTTGGCCCCGGCTCCTGTTCCTGCTCCTGCTCCTGCTCCGGCACAAGCTCCTGCTGCCCTGACGGCTGCGCGTCGCGAGACTCGCGCGGCCATGCCCGAGAGAGGGGGGCGCCGGTGCGCCCTGTAGTGAAGGGCGGCGGTGAATGGGCTCCTGCCGCCGCACCGCCAGGTGTGGCCAGGCCCGAAGGCGTCGTGGGCTGGGGCTCGAACGGCAGCAGCACAATGCCGCGCTCCTGTGTGACACATCGTTGTGTGGCGGCGATAAGTAAGACCGGTTGCACCCGGTGAGGCGGCTCGGCCTTTGATACGCTATGCTGCGTTGCTTTCCGCATTGCTACTATGCTCTGCCCAGCACATGTGTGCCTGGAGCGGCTGTCCACCTGTTCCCGGCCCCACCACACCACCTACACGCCTACCTGCAGCTCCCCCAGAAGTTGCTCTGGGTCCAGGTGCACACCCTCCACAATCAGCGGCTTACCGTCGCTCAGCGCCTGTGTGGAAACTCGCATGCGTGGGATTCAACGACAAGCGAACGGCTTGGGCAGCAGCGATATGTGCAGCTATGCGTGCGCAGCGCAGCAAACGCGCTGGGCAGTGCAGCCCCTTATTGCCCCAGCCTCACTCCATCACCGCGCCCAACCCACTTGAGCTACACGTCCCCATTGAATCCCGGTAGCCGTACACCCCGGCCAGGCACTGCATACGCACATGCACACACACGCACCTTGTTGAAGTCACCCTCCAGCGCGCGCCGCACCACACGGCACTCCTCCCGGAACTGAGACAGGAGCCACGCGTCCACCGCGCCGTTTGCAGCCGTGCAGCCGTCGCCGCCGTACGGGCCGCAGCTGGTCGCCTCCGTGCCCTCCGACCCAAGTGGCCCTGCAGAAAGCAATCACACAGCGAAAGGTTGGGCATGCGAGCCTCAGGAAACGCCTATGCTGTTCACTGCTCATTCCCAGCTTGTCTTGTAGCATGCGCAATGCGTTGGCACATAGCTGCCACTGGTGTGCACCAACCTGACAAGCTGCCGCGCGTCGCCCGCCGCCACTCCAGCTCCGGGGCTCCCACGCCTGCCCCTGCACCCGCCCCTGCACCCGTCGCTGCACCCGCTCCTGCACCCGCCCCTGCTTCTGCTCCTGCTGATCCACCTCCAGCCACCGCCCGCGCCTGCGATCCAGACGGCGTCAGCACCACGCCCGACCCAGGCGCCGAGGCCAGCACCGAGCCGCCGTCGCTGGCGTGCGCCATGTCCACTTCGCCGCTACCCAGCAGCAACTGCTGCAGCTGCTCGGGCGACAGCGTGCGCAACCAGGGCGGCTGCGGCGGCAGGGCGCCAGAAGTCGCCCTGCGCAACAGCTGCGTGTGCGTACGGGGATGGGGCGGATGGGGTGAGAGGGCAGCGGCGTGTTCGAAGCCCGAGTTGAAAAGGCAGTGGGGTTGCAGATAGCCACCCGCGCAACCCTCTCAGTGTATGGTATACCTCAGCAACATATGCACACCGCATTGGAGCTTTCTGTGTACCGACCGTCGTAACGCAAGCACACCTCGCAGATGACATCTGTCTGCATGACGTTGGGCATGTTGAGTCGCGCCGCCAGCTGCTGAGCCATAGTGGACTTGCCTGCGGGGCCAGCAAGTAAAGAGTGACCGTACTTATCAGGCTAATGCCTCGAGTTCACAGCTGGCATACGCGCATGTACACGTGCATGCACATAACGGCGGCCGTTGCTTCAGCGCCTGGCATGTACCGTACGGTGCGTGGGTGCCGTACCTGTGCACGGGGCGCCGCACAGGATGATGACCAGCGGTTGCCGCATGGTATAGAAGGCCGACACGGTGCGGTAGCAGTCGATGTAGGCCTGGCCAAAGCCCTTGGCGCGCATGAGACCAAACAGGATTTCTTCCAGTTCGGCCTGCGCGCGCCCCAAGAGGTTTTGGTGGAATTAATGTGGATCGGGTTCATCGGGGTCCATGGTGGGTGCGGAGGGCAGCGTGCAGCTGACTTGCACACGCATCACGCCGCTAGATAAGCAGTAAGCATGTGCCTTGGGAGTTGCAAGTGAATGCATCCTTCCCCACCACCAGTCACAGACCCGCGTGTCCTGGGGTCCTGGCTGGGCCGCGTCCAATCATAGCGCTTGAGCTCTGCGCACCTGGCTGACACTGGTTTTGTCCCGGTCCACCAGATACTTTTTCAGCTCCAGTGCAATCTTGACGGCCTGTTACATGGCAAAACAGAGTCGGCATGATGCTATGTGCACGCTCTTGCGGCTCCCCGGTTTGCCCAAGGCATGTAGGGTGCCGTGCGGTTGTTTGCCAAGCCCTTCAACGCCTTGGGTGCACAAAATGCCCTGCGTGCCAAACCCTGGGCGCGCATCAAGCCATCATCACCGACAGAGCCCGACCCCGGACGCCCCTGACCTTCGTGCTGGGTATTTTGGTAATGGTCAGGCTCCGGCTGATGAGGAACCGCGACAGGATGTAGTAGTGGTCGTTGTTGTCGCCAAGCCACACTTTGACCTTGACGCGTCACCCAAGGGCCCCAGGGCAGGGCAGTCAGCACCACAGGGCGTAGCCCAGCGACTCTACAGAATGTGCGACATACCTTATGAACATCATATTTTGAGGATACGGCCCGCTTTTTGCCACCCTTGTTCCCGGCGCCAAAATGGCGAGCTTCTGCTGTGCTCGCCATCGCAGCAACCTTTCTATTAAGCGACTATAACATGCCTTTCAAGACTGAATCTTGTAGAGTTTTGTCCGAGTTCCGAGCCACTGCGGGGAAACCGGAACCGGGTATTTGGCCTTTGCCGTGCGGAGCAAGTGTTTTAGCATTAGATACGCACATAGATCTGCAAATATAAAGGTGATGTACATGCAACCACTTGCTGTGCGACCGGCACGCCTTCGGCGTTCGACTCCCCGATGTGGCCGGCGGTGGGGTCGGCTGGGGATTCCGGAGGGGCTTTCTCCCACAGCATTGCTGCCGAAGTTCCGTATGCATTGCACTCCGTGCAAGGTAGGCTGCGGGAGTGCCGGGCCCGGAGGGGCCCGGGGACACGTGTCGTTCGGAGCTGCGGCACCCTTGCACAACATTGAACTTTCGCCACCTGCGCAATCATGCCCGCCCAGTCCAACCCCGCCTCCGTAAACTCAGTAACTTCAGAACCCCCGAGCTCAATCCAACCCCCCCATACACGTGCGCATCACGGACAAAATGGGACGGGCATATGCCAAATCCGCACTCTCTATCATGTAATGATGCAAAGCACGTGCCACGCTGCTGCAACCACAGCGCCTTCGTTTTCAAAGACTCCTATCCACTTCCTTGCAGTCTGCTCATTTGCCTCATCAGCAGCTTCTCCATCATCCTGCCACACCCCTGCCCTGACACTCCTTATTGCGGAGGTCGAACCCCCAAGGACTAAAACCGCTTGCACCCAAGCTCGGATTTGGCCGGGTTGTGCCGTCGGAGTATCCAGATGAATATCAGCATGTAGCTTGTGCAACCTCGTTGTTCATGAGGGGTCAGCAAGCTCTTGCATCCATTAGCATCAATCACCGCCAATCCCAAAGAAATGTACAACAAATTGCGAAAACTGCGAAAGCTAGAACCCACCTCTACGGCATACTTGCCCTGCCTAATCCTACCTAATGCAGTTTACGCACATCTGAGCACCGGAGTCCATCGCCACGTCCACGTCCACATTACGGTGCTCAGCCATCCACCATGTGTCCACGCCACGCTGCCAAAGCGCAGATATGCGCCAGAACTTGCATCAAGCAAGCTGTGCACATGCACGTTGCGGACAACCGCACGCACGTCATACACCATGGCCATGGTTCGCGTGCCTTCCACCTACACATCAGAGTCCTGTCCAAGCGCGCCCCATAAGCCCCATCCGAATCTGCTTGCACCATTTCGTCAGTCTGCAGCACACACCGTGACACCGCACTACTGACCGGCTAGCTTACGCCGCGGTACTTGCGGCGAGTGTCTGCCGGCTTGCCATCCACCGCCACGCGCCAATGCGCCCAGGTCTGCTCCTTGTCATAGAGGCAGGAGTCGCCCAGCTTCGTTATTGTTCCTGTTCCTCGCGTCATGGTGCCGATGGGAACAGCATCTGCAGGCGGCAAGGCGTTGCGCCATGACGCGGTGGGCCCATGAGCATTCACACAACCAGCCAAGCCCGCTTGCGCCCCATAGCAATTGGGAAGACAGCTGCGGCTTAACCTTATGGCAGTAGGCCGCAGTGACTTGGAGGCAGCGGCTCACCTTGCGCACGGTAAGTAGAGCTCGGCGGGTGCCCAGTGGGCAGGCGCGTCGTCTCCTTGTGCATGTGCGTGTGGCGGCCAGTGATGGTGCCAATGTGCGCTGTGATGCCCGCCATCTCCATACGTTGCTCTGGCACGCCCGCTGCCAGCTACGTACATGAGGTGGGGCAAGCGTGCGCGAGTCAGGGCCCAGGCACCGCATGCACATGCGGCCCCCAATGTACCCCAGAGGAAGCCCCGTTCCAGTTACGCCAATGAAGAGTATGCACCTTGATGTCAGAATATTCATCAAGGTACTCCGTGCGCCAGGTCTTTAGGTGTGAAATTGTTGTTCCTGTCAGCGCCAACTCTGGGCGCCGGTCGGCAGGACCAAGGATAGACATTTTCTTAAATATACGCGGCGCAAAGCTGCGTGCTTGATAATTATTAGCTTTGAAGCTTAGAAAGTTACTGATATTATAACCTTCGTCAGGAGACTCTCTCGATCATCTAGTAATGTAAGGTACTAGCTATACCCAAATGTAAGCTATACAAGGAAGCATGATGACAAAAGTCTTGAGTCACGACCGGCTGGAACCCGCAATCATCGCGCCGGCGAATCCACCCCGCCCCGCTCGCACCCTGCCTTGCAGAGTCCATAGGACATTCAAACATTACGAATTTTCACATCTAGAGCTCATTAGCCACTGCTAGGGCGTTGGCCTTCACTCTGCAGTGCGACAGACGGGGCCAGGCTCCTATACTGTTGCCTGCACGCAGTCTCTAGCCTCCTAACTTGACGTAGATGTTCTGTAGTTGCTGCTGAAGCGTCCCGGACCTGGCTTTCCCGGGCGTCTCGCGGGTAAATTTTGAACACGCTCGTTGGCGCAAAATGGGGAAGGCGTCAGCAAAGAGCCAGGCACGACGCCCTGTGAATTATTGGAGCAAATTCAACGATTGGTGAGGCCGGCAAAGGCACACCGAGTCTGTTTGCGCGCATTTCCCTTTCGCTGGGAAGAAACGCCACAGTCGAGCCAACTGGCCACCGTCTGATGGGCGCAGGTGGCGAGCTGTACTCGATGAGACTGGACGGCGTCCGGAGGCGGCGGCTATTAACAAGTGAGTGAGCGGCAGTCTTGTTGAGTTGCCGGTGCTACACGCGGCCACCCCGCTCTCTCCCTGCTCACCATAACTTCCCGCGCCTCCACAGGTGGTACGAGGAGAACGCAGCAGACACATGGGCGCCGCATGAGATGCCGACGGTCCTTGAGACGCGTGTGCACGCCAAGTGCCTGAGAAGGTGAGCTGGCAGCTGGTTCGGGCAACCCCGATGCACGTCAACGAACCGATGCCCATGGAAGTTGAAACGGTTGCATGACCATTTCGTGCCACTGTTGTTGCACTGCAGTGTCGACGAGGTCAGGAACTACTTTCGGGCATACCGGGCCCAGCGCAGGGTGAGGCCGCGGCATTGGGTGACTTACGCTCACTAGTTCAAGGACGACGTACGCGCACCACAGATGAATAGCGTACCGGTAGTGCGCAGCTAGGTTACCTCGACAATTACAAACATGTCGAAATGACATTCGATTCACTGTGCAGGCGGACGCTGTGCACGGCCGGGATAACGGGCGTGACTGTGGCGATGACGGGGACCCGGACGTGCCGGCGCCGCGGGGTGGCAGCCGTCGACCGGGCCCAACCAGCAAGAACGGCACGCACAAGAGCGGCGTGAACAAACTTGTGGCGAGCAGTGGGCGCAGCTCCCGCAGCCTGGGCGGCCGTGCGGGTAGCGGCCAGTACGGGACGGAGGACTATGCGACCGGCACGGACAGCACGTGGCAGCAGCAGCACTCGCTGGACCAAACCAACATGACGCACGTGACTGGGTCCTACGAGCAGCAGGGCGGCCACCTGTCGCTGCAGCACCCGCCGCTGCTGCTGCCGTCACAGCAGCACAAGGTGCGCATTCACATCCGGCCGCCCAGCGCCGACAGCGGCAGCGCCGGCGTATCCAGTGAGGCCTTCACCGGCCCCATGGGCCTGCTTCGGCATCCGCCTCTGCAGCAGCACCTGCAGCACCAGCAGCACAATTACCACCAGCAGCACCAGCACATGCGGAACACGGCGCCGCTGCAGCACTCCCCCCCAGATCAGGGTGGCGTGGATGGCAAGGAGGGGCGCCCTGACGTGCAGGTGCGTACATAGCGGCTTTGCTATTGCTGTGCCGGTGTGGCCTGTATAATGGTAGTCACAACTGCCACCATGAACACGTTCGTCCTTGTTGCCGGCTTTTTGTCTTGACCCCTTTCTCGTAGCTTTGCCCTTTGACCCTGCGGCGTCTTCGCCTGTGTGTTTGCAGGCGGGTGACATGGCTTACAACACCGTGGAAGCGCCGTGCAGCAGCGTGAGCACTGCCTCGCTGGACGACCTGCTGCGGCTGCATGACGAGAACGACATGGCGCTGCAGGATGACGCCGCCTACTGCGCCGCCATGGGCCTGCAGCACCAGCAGCAGCGCGCCGGCCCCCAGGCCCACGGCGGTGCAGCCAACGCCATCGGCAGCGCAGCCAACGCCAGCGGCGCCCCGCCTGCCGGCAGCCGTGGCGGCAGCGGTGGCCCGGAGGGCATCAACCTCAAGCAGATCATGCAGCAACGGCATGCAGCGCCCACGCTGCCGGGGCTGACGGACAACGTGCCGCGCCCGGGCATGCACCCCAACCCGCAGCTGCAGAACCACCAGGCCTACCCAATGCTGCACTCATCGCAGGCACACTACGCACAACATCACCAGTATCACCAGCCCCATCAGCAGCAGCAGCCGCAGCACCACCAGCAGCAGCAGCCGCATCAGGGACAGCAGCAGAGGCAGGCACAGCAGCAGGCGCCGCCGCAGCAGCGCGCCCCTGCGAGCATCGGCGACCTTGGTTCTATCTGGGATGAGCTGGACGGTACCACTGAGCCCACCATCTACACGCAGCTCACGCTGTTACCTCGCACAAACATCAAGACAGAGGCCCAGCAGGATCCGTCTAACCAGCAGGAGCAGGCGGGCGCTGGCTTCGAGGCGCGGCAGCATCAGCAGGTGCCGCAGAACCAACACCAGCACCGGCACCACCAACAGCAGCAGCCCATGCAGCCCATGCACATGCAGCAGATGCAACAGCACGGCGACAAGCCGGGTCGGGTTCTGTGGTCCCCGCTGCTTTCGGCGCGGCCTATGCCTATGGCACCGCAGCCGCCACAGCCGTATGCGCAGAACGCTGGCATGATGCAGCACGCTGGCGGCATGCAAGGCGCTCAGCCGGGCCTGCCGCAGAAGCAGATGCAGCAGAATGCGCAGCAGCCGCCTGCGCTGCCCCCCTTTCCCAGCGGCTGGGGCCTGCCCCCACTTGAGCAGCAGGGGCGCATTTCGCTGAATGGGTCCGCAGCAACGCCCATGGACGGCGTGTCTTGTCAGCAGGACGCGGCAGGCTGGACGCACGACGCAGCGCCTCCGTTGCCGGAGGGCCTGCTCTTGGGCTCTGCCGCCGGCAACTTCAGCAACGGGCTGAGCGCGCTGCAGCTGAAGCCGGAGCCGCAGGAGCACAGCAAACAGTCTAATCTGGGGCCGGTTGGGCGCTCCGGGTGTTCCATCGTTGCTGGCCTGTCGGTGAGTGTTTGGTGGCTGTGCACATGCTGCTGTTTCATCGTATGTGATCGCGATTGGCGGCCTCTGTCTGCATGGTCCTCGCTGAGTAGAGTTATGGTTCCGTGGCCCCCACTTAGCATCTGCAACCCGTCCTGACGCTGGCCCTACTGTGCGGTGGCCCTGCTCGTGAGTGCAGCCGGAGCCCCAGGCGATGGCCGGTAGCGCTCCACTCGGGCACGTGGAGCCACCCATGTCCCAGCCCTCGCAGCCCGCTTCCGCGGCTGCGGTGCACAGCCTGTGGGCCAGCGAGCAGGGCTGTGACACGGAGATGGTAACGTCGGCCGTGCCAGCACCGCAGGCGCCCCACAACACGCCAACCTGGTACACTCCACACATGCAGCAGCAGCTGCCCAGCCAGCACCATGACGCGGCACTGCAGCAGCGATTGCAACAGTTGCAGAGCGCGGGTAGTTCTGGATCTGCAGCACCCTCGCCAGTTCCCACGCCCACCGGTCCTCCCAGCGTGTCGGGCCCGGGTGCTGGACAGCCTGCGCACTCGCCAAGCCTGCCCGCAGCTCAACAACTGCAGCAGCCGCAGCACTTTCCAGTGGCGCCAGTGCCGCCACTACCGCCCCTGCCGCCGTTCCCTCCCCGGTACCAGCCACAGCAGCCGCCGCAGCAGTCAGCGGGGCCCACGCCGCAGCCCTCGCAGCCGCTTGTCCAGCACCATCGCTCCTCGAGTAGCAATTCCGGCATGATGACGCCTGCCTGGGCCAGCCAGCCTCTGGCCCATGTGCCTCGGCCGCCTAGCACCTCTTCAACTTGCAGCTGGCAGTCCGTGCCCTCAGCCCCGGCGTCCGTACAGCAGCCGCTGCCGGTGCCGCCCTCTGTCCCCAGCTCAACAGCGTTGGGACCCTTCAACATGGGCGCGGCGCGCGTCAACTCCTGGTCAGGCACCCAAGAGGCCAGCCATGGCAACGGCTCCGGCAGCTTGTCCAGGCCCTTCGACATACCGGGGATGTCGCAGCAGCTGCAGCACCCCACGGCACTGAGCCAGGCGCAGCAGCAACAGCAGGTGCAGCAGCAAACTTTCCAGTCGGCTTCAGGTGCCAGGCCCGGGTGTGCCAGCACTGGTTTCGCCCAGCAGAACCCGGCTGCCTGCATGCAGCAGCAGGCACCTGCAGCCCCTGTAACCAACTCGCCTGCGCGCGTCCGCCGCCACAGCCAGCCCGGCCCGGATGAGCACTCGCGCCTGGCGTACCTGCAGATGCAACGGCACTCCATGCAGGAAATGCTGGAGGCCCAGCAGCAACAGTCGCAGCAACAACTCCCGCAGGCACCGCCAACAATGCTGCCCCCGTCGAACAGCCTACCCTGCGTGCTGCCTGACATCCGCACGTCCATGGCCGACGCCAAAGCCAACTCGCAAGCGCACGGCAGTTGCAGCAGCGACGGACAGACGCCTGCAATGGGGCGGCACGTGGTGACCACTGGCAATGGCATGCGGCCCCCGCTCATGCGCACCCTGTCTGCACCGCCCAGTGAGACGCCCGGTGCCAACGCCGGCACTAGCGGTCCCTTCGGAGACGCGGCCCCAGCGGTTCAAGGCCAAGGGGGAAGCGGATCGGGCATGGCGCTGCCTGGCGTGACGCCACGGAACCAGATGTTACAGGCCGCAGGCGCCGGCGGCGGGTTTGGAACGCCGGGGCTTGGCATCACCAGCCCGGCAGGCTGGGGTGACAGCGCTCTCGCGGAGCTGGAGGGTGACTCGGCATGGCTGCGAAACATGCTCGCCCCCGACTCCATGGCGGCGTCGCTGTGGGGCTGATGCCGCCCAACAGCAGCAGGGGACTGCAGCTGTTGCGTGGTAGCCGCGGCCGTGGGCGGCAGCCAGAGCGTGTGGTGATGGTGACGTATTTCTTAAGTACAACCATTAGATGAGTAGAGAATGCGTTGTCTGAATAAGCAGGCATCCCGGCAGCAGCAGGTGTGCTTTCTCGTTGGCGGTTGCCCTGTAGGGTGCAAGTGTGCAAGACCCCCGTAACTTAAGGTAAACTAAGCACCCGTATGAGAGAAACATAGGTGCATACCGCAGGTACCGATTGCGGTTGGGTTTGACAGCAGATTATCTAAACGCGGTTACCTAGATGGCCATAGTGGAAGTGACGTGTTGCCCAGGTTTGGTTAGTTGTAGGTGCGCACGCTGCCATTCTGGGTATAGGTCCAGCTTGCCTTGTACTTTTGCTCATAATGCGTTTACCATTCATGCTTCTGGCCATGCATGGCTTGTCCCCGGGCGCCGGGGCACGTGTGAGATTAAGGTGAGGTCATTGCCAAGGGTCACGGTTGTTGAAAGGGTGTGCCAAGCAGGAGTCCCGTAGTGGTGTGCGTGGGGTTATGAGATATCGGCCCGAGAGAGCAGTGCAGATCATCAGAAGTGCTTGTTGAATGGACTCGGGCTGGCTCTTACCAGCGTAGGCGTTTGCAGTGGCTGAGTTCAGTTTGTGACCTTACGCACGGATGGGGGTAACGCGCCAACGCGCATAGTCTGCAGGTTTTGGTGTTGTGGTGTCTTACTGGGACGTCACCCGCTGCTGCTTGTCATTATCGCAGTGAAATTGAAATGGGTGAAACTGGGGAAATTGTGGCGCTGCCAGCGGTGAGGGGCGCTGATGCTACTATGCGGAATTTGCGGATGCAGCTGTACTGCCAGTACCATTGTTGGTTGACCAGCATCCGACCAGTAGCTCTGCATTGACGGACTTCAGCTCTCTGCAAGTCTTCCCATGCCTAGGGGCCGAAGCAGTCTGCAACACACTTGATACAGCGTTCTACGGTTAAATTCGGGGACTGTGACCGCGGCCTCTTGCGGGCCTCCCCACCCACCCTCAGCGGTTCCTGCTCGCGCTTCACCACGCCCCAGCCACCAGCGCGGACCACCGTCACTCGCCAGCCGCGTCCGAGCCAGCCGCTGCCGCCTGCGAGCCCTTGCCACCAACGCCCCCGGATGCACCGCTGCCCTTGGGAGGTCGCAAAGGGGTGCTTGCACCCTCTCGCGCCATTGGTCGTCTGCGCGTGACCTTCCCCTCCATCGCCACCTTCCAGGAGAGCGAAGGCACGACAACATTCAGGGAACAGCAATCATCAGAGAAACCTTTCACAGCTTTCGGCTTGTGGAGCGCCAGCTCGTAACGGAACCTAACAGAATCTGCTCCGTCTCTTCGCCCTTGCCTATATACACAGCCACCGTGACTTGCATATATTTACAGCTACGTGTCATGATATGGTTTAGTGCCTTCGCGGGTTGGCGGAAGGTCAGGCGCAATTGGCACTATATAGTTTACCGTCGTTTACAGTTCCCCGTTCCTGAGGCGACTCTTTCCAATGCTATAACAAATACTTACTACATTCAAGTAGCACATCAACGTCAGGCACGCTCGTCTCGTTCCGTTCAGAGCCTTTGCAAAATTTGCTGAACTTTCTTCAAAGCTGGCCGGCCCCACCCAACCAAACGGTTCCTATTTAGCTCGTCACTTTCGTTCATCGGTCGCAGCAGAGGACATCACAAAGCTTCAGAGATACGTGTCGGGTCTTTCCGGTGAGTCGACATGCGGTCGCAATTGTGGCGCTGGGCGGCCCGCGACACAGCGCTTGGATGTCAACTTTACACGGTTACATGTTACTGGCGACCACAGGCCCCGCTGCGGGCGGCCTGCACGATGCGGAGCACCTGGACCACTACCGACGGCGGGACAAAGCCACGGAGCGCTGGAGTGTGGCTGTGTCTCTCGTTACTGGTGGCCGGGACCGCAGCGGAGGTATACCCCCTGCGGCGGGTGCTGAGTTTGCTGGATTCCAGCGAACCAGCTACCCCCACAACCCAATCACCCGGGGGCCAAGCCATTCCGGAGGGCCTCTTGTCACCCCTCAAGGAGGAGCTCCCGGCACCACTACTCCTGCCGCCCCTGTGGACGCCCTCCGATTTCGGTTTAGTTGCTCCGGGCTCCCGAAGTAGCCAGAGGGCATTGATGTTCCACAATGGCGAGGAGGAATATGACCCCGACCCAGATCCTACGCCAAGCACGACAGGCCGCAAACCCCTGGTGAGTGTCATGAATAATGGATGAGGGGCCAGCATCGTGGGGCAGCATTGGCCTCGCCTCATCTTACGGAGAGGGCAGGACGTGACAACATTTAACCGACGGCGCGTCATAATTTCCGATGCCGCAGCGGAATGACGACTTCGTTTACGTGGCACCCACACATCCCTACCGCCTGCCTGTTGCGCAAGCCAGCCGGTACTGGCGCAAAGGTGGGTGCATGGATGCTGGGTGGGTGGGTGCTGTTGGGCGCGTTGTTGTACGTGTTCCCAAAACCCGCCGTCATAAAACAGCCTCAATGTGCGACATCGGGACCCATGCTATGCCGGTTGCACTCATACTGTACATATGCCACATGTATAAAACCCCCCATCTGATACGACACTGACGTTGCGTTCAGGGATGCGGGCAGTGTTCGTCACTGACGTCCCGTCGGAGAAGCTGCCGAAGGAGCTGCTGGCCAACTCAGCGGCGCATCGTGAAGTGTGGACCTGGTAAGGCGAACACGGCGGGTACTGGTACTTGTGTTTGTTGCAACACCGACAGGCTGGAATGCTATGAGGTGCACTTCCGCCAGGGTAGCGGAAGTGGATGTGCTGACTGAATGACCGGCTGTGCTGCGCCCAGGTACCCCAACTTCCGGCACATGCCCAATGGCAAGCGGGAGCACTACACGGAAGGCGACCGCCGCGCCGCCCTGGCGCCGGCGCTCGCATACGCGGCCCTGACCAGTCCCAGTCTCCTGGCACCTTACACGAACGTGCCCGAGGGGACGGGCAGCGCCTCAACGGCACCCGGGCCGGCTCGCACGGGACCGTCGGTGGTGGCGCCCGCCCGCTCAGATAAGGGCGGGGTGACGCTGGCGAACATAATCGCGGCGCGCAGCACTGCAGCTATGGCGGCGATGGGCGTCGGCGCGCCGTTGCTTGCAGCCTCGGTGGAGCAAGCTGCGGAGGCCGTTGCCGCAAAATTGAACGCGGACGATCCGGAGGCACCGACAACGGTGCCCGAGAAGGACCCATTCCAGTGGATGCTGCTGGGCGACGACGATACTTTGTTCTTCATGCGCGGCGTCAAGGCGCTGCTGCGTGACTACGACCCACAGCTGCCCTACTTCATCAGCGACAGCATGTACGTAGGCAGCCGCAGTCCGCAGCCGGGCGTGTGGGACATGCGTTGCTACCCCTGCCACCTGCCCTGGGGCCGCTGGCGTCGGGCTGGCTCACGCCGGCTGATGGCGGGAGAAAAGCAGGAGGCGGCAGCCGCCTCGGGCGAAGGCTGCGGCTGCAGTGCACAGGCCCTGTGCAAGAAGCGCTTCCCCGGCAACGAGACGCGCTGCCAGACCGAATGGGAGGGTCCCGTGCCGTACGGTGGTGTGGGCTTTATCCTATCCATTGGGCTACTCAAACGGCTTGCGGCGATGCAGAACGGCGACGGTTTACACACATTTGAGGTGAGCGCCTGCACTACGAACTTTGGAGGCGATTGAGGAGCGATCTGAAAGTGCTTCGAACTGTGGCTTGGCGACTGCCGACTTGCAACATCCTTGCCCGCTTGCAACCTCTTCCCACTTATCTGACACGCAGAAATGCATAAATGCACCTGAGGAGACCTGCATGGCCTTTCCGGAAGGCGGCGACGCGTACATGGCCCGCTGCCTGTGGCGCTTGGGGTTTCCAGTCACAGACCCCGGCTACACGCCCCTCGGCAGGTACGCCCGGGCACGCACCTTACCATTCCGCTAGGCACGGTGTTTCAGCTGCATTCTCAGCCAGTTCAGGGTTCGCACAGTCCTACCCCACGCACCGCTGTGGCAGCTCAGTACATAACTAGCGCGTGTTGACCATCTGTGATCCTCAACCACCGTGCAGGTACTTCGGCGAGATCCTGACCCCGCAGCATCTATACGAGGCGCCCCTAAACCTGACCAAGGGGATCTTACCGGACAAGGCCATGGAGCGCTGGTCCACCGCCGTCACCATGCACCTCAGCGCACGCTTCTTGAAGTCCACAAAGTACGGCGCGCGGGTGCTTGCGTCAGAGTCCCGCATGCTTTGGGGGCAAGGGGGGGGGGCTGCTGGGTGCATTGGTCTGGGCGGTTTCTTGCAGACTTTTTATTCTGGTGGAGGCCGTCGCTTACGTCGCGGCTCAAATATGCCACACCTTCGCCGTGCCTTCGCAGGGTCGCCGGCCTGACAATCAAGTATATCTCTGGCGTGTACGATCTGGTTGGCGAACTTCTGTGGCCTTCTCGTGGCTAAAAGCAGACCTGTGAACCTAGTATATTTCTAGCGCTTGAGCAGATTCATTTGCTCCCAGAACCCCAAAGCGTATTTCATCTCATAGCAAAGTAGTGTTGCACGGTGTGTTGTTTCATCGCTGTTTGGTTTGTTGCCTGCTGTGCTTGTACTTGACAGCGGGACGCGGCTGGACACATGGCGGGCCTGTACGAACTGACCCCGGCTGTGTCCGGGACATTGGGTACTTTCGTAACCTTCGGCCTCAGACATTGCGCCCCCGTGGCGTGGGCGCAGCCCACTTTGGCCCTTGAGAGGGGGAGCCGCCTTTCTTGTCATCTTAAAGTACGGCATATACATGTTAGCAGTTCATACGGATGCAGGGCAGGGAGGGGCGGAGCAGGAAAGGGTAGGGCATGCTACGAGTATTCTTGGTTGGGGATATGGTTTGTATTGTATTCATGGCTTGTATACTATTTGGGTTTCATGTGCACTGATCAGGGCAGCTCACTAGGCCCTATGGGGACTGGATCACTGACTCACAGTGACACCTGACAGTTGTGTATCATATAGCTTGCTGGCAGTTGGCGCGCATGTGTGGAATGCGCATGACAGCCGACATTACGACAGCACATGACAGTTGGGGAATGCAGCAGGTAGCTGATGATGGAGCACGTTGACCGGCCTAAGGCGGAGGACTACGCAGATTTAGTTTGCTTAGTGAGCTGGTATCGAACCGTCTAGTCTTGCTGCCATGGCTGCCAGAAGCACTGGACAAGGCGGGTCCCGCGTTCGTGGCCAGACACCATGCATGAAAGCCGCGGGCTGGGAGCCTGGGATGTGTGAGTGCCGTGATATTCGGGTGCTCTCACCACTTCTATTAATGTTGATAAGAACTTAAGAAGATTGGTGGGCTTTGGCGACCGTGTGTCGGGCCGAGTATCACAAGTCATAGTACCGGTACGGTAATGAGTAATGACTAGGCTGTGGCTTAGCAGCCACTTATGTCAATGCTCGTGATCCTTATAGCCACGCGCCCGTACGTACATGCGGGCATGTACGGACCGTGATAGCAGCTTGCGTTACTGCATTCATAAGCTCAGGGCGTGGGCCAGGGCAGTTGACTTGCTGACAAAGGTTATTATAATCGGGAGCCCTCACACTCCCTCACGTGTGCCAGATCGCCGTCACCCCCAAGGTCACCCCGTGAGGTCACCCCCATGTTCGCGCGTGCGTATGCTGCCAGCAGCATGTGCCAGCAGATCCCAGCACGAGTTATTTAACTTGTTGGGCTTGCAGCAAAGGATGGGAGGCACAATACGGCATGTTCGTTCCTTGCGTCGATGCTATGAGGGCCCACCATCGCCCCTGCCGGATGAGTGAGCCAACTTCCGCTCCAAATCCAGCTTATCATAAGCTTGTCATCTTGCTTCATTTTATTGTATATCAGAAAAATGAACATCATTTGACAATACCTGTGAAGGCGCGCAAGTCGCTCGCGGGATCACGTAAGCAATGGCTTAAGGGGTAACACGAGAAGACGTAATGGAAAGGCTCAGGTTGTTGGAGTGTATTTGGCTCGGAGTCTCTGCATTTCAAGTCGGGCTGACCACAGGCTGGGCAGCATGGTCGAATGCAGGCGGCGAAAGGTAAAAGCATGGGATAAATGAACAGCCCACATGGAAGACATGCGGACTAAGGTCAGTAAGCAGGGAAGGTTCTCGCTGACTACGATGTTGCGCTGCTTTGTGTCAGGCCTCTGTCGAGCTGGGCATCGGTATCGGGAAGAAAGGTGCGGCACCCCTTCAACCGGTTCTTACATGGGAAGCACTCAGAAAGTGCCCGGCCTGGGCCGGGGCCACCCTGGCCTCCCGAAGCGGGGCCGGCCACGCGTGCTCCCACGAGCATGCCACTCAAGCACAAGGCGCCTAGTTCACTTGCATTTACCCTTGACGAACGTGCTGCAACGCGTAGCTAGCGACAATGCCCACACAAGGCAAGCCCCAGCAAGGCAAACCCGATTAAGTAAGAGTACTATCCCCTCCAAAACTGCTGGAATCATTCATAATGCTGCAGCCGTCGCCCGCTCACGACGCCGCGCAAGGGGCCCTGCTTAAGCGGATCGTCTGCATGCGGTAAGTACGGCACCTAGTTGAACGTGTAGACTGCTCGGGAGTCGCCGTGCATGCTTACAAACGCAAGTCATCACACGGTCCTGTACGCCGGTTTTCGTGTCACGGTCGCGCAGGGCTCTCGCCTTCGTGGTTCAATCCCTCAACCTCCTCTTCGTGTACCGGCTATGGGAGGGATATCGTAAGTGACGTTAACGTCCAGTGTACCTTTGCCTGGGCACTGAGCAAGGGCAGGGACCATCTCCGTCCCACCACACAGACTGCTTCACTCTGCCGTGTGACACCCGTGGCCCGCCACCATGCATTGCCCTTCAGGCGTGGGCACCGGCCGGCACCCGCTGCCCGGCCACCTGATCGCCTTCACGGGGCTGCTGGTGCCGCTGCTTGCCAACCTGGCGCTGCAGTGGCTGGCCATGCTGTCGCCACGGGCCTACCTGGCCGAGCGCAGCCGTGTGCACCACGTGTCGCTCTCGTTGAGGCTGCTCGGACTCATCATGCAGGTGAGTTGGCGGAGGGGGCGCGGGCTTGCGCGGGCTGGCCGAAATGTGGGGATCGAGGCGTGCAGCAGTCAGCGGGCAAAGGTTTAGGGAGGCGTGCGGGGGTGCGGGATGTTGAAGTGTTGGGGCGTGCGGGCACAGATGGCTTATGGGAAAGACTGACTGAGGTGCCTGCCAACTCCGTGTGCTCTTCCCACGTCCCAGGCCACCAGCGAGTGCGCCACGGTGCGCACCAAAGCGTTCAAGCAGGAGTTCCTACTCATGGGTCTGGGGCTCATGGTGCAGCAGGTAAGGGCGGGGCACTACGGCCTGTGTGTGTGTGTGAGGAGTGCAGATTACTACTGGGCTGCTGGGCGGGCGGCTTGGGGCGGCACAATGGGGCTGAGGAGGAAGGGACCCGGGCGTGCGCTATTGCGCTCATGATCTTGCACGCACGCCGCCGATGCTGCTTAGTCGCTACGCCCGCTACCATGCTACTGGCCGCCCCGGCCGAGTCGATAATAACAGGACTCGCAGAAGGACTTCCTGGCGCACATGGGGCTGACAGCGCTGGTGTGCCTCAGCGGCCACCTGCACAGCCCCCTGCCGCCCGAGGTGGACCTGCCCACGGAGACGCTCAAATTCATGGCCACGTTCGTGTGCCTGCTGGCGGTCAACAGCCTGTGAGCGTGCGGGGCGGGTGCCTGGGGCGGATGCTGCAACTTGACGTGCGCGGTCTTGGCAGCACTAGAGAGTGCGATGCTGCGTGGGCTGTAAACTGGCCACCAAGTCGCCCGGTCTCATGCGCGCGTGCTCCACCCACGCCACTCACAGGTACCTCGCGCTGATGGGGCCGGCGCCCAACTGGGCTGGAGCCCGGCCGCTAGGTGGGTGTTGTCACTGCTGTGCCGTACAGGTTGCAGCAGAAGCACGTTCCAATGTGCTACAGCGCTTTAGCTCGCGAGTGTCCCCCGCTTATCAACCACTACAACGCACGGCCTGCGTGGCATCAACTGACAAACACACGCAACGCTCTGGCTGCCGCCGTGCAGGCCGCTCTGCTGACCTGCCCACGGTCTCCGAGGACGAGGCAACGTTGCCTGCCGGCGGCCTGCAGCAGCACCCCTCCCACTCTCAGCACGACGCCACGGAGTGGGACGGAGCCATCAGCAGGTTCGGAACGGCTGCTGGAGCGGGAGCCGGCGGCTCCAGCACACTAGCGCACATGACGAGCAGCGGCCCTGGGGGCGCCAACGCCGCCTCGGCAGCAGCCGCCTACTCCCAGGGCGCCGTTGCCAGGCCCCTGCACTCCGTGCTGACGGATGCGGGACACACAGGCACTGGCGCCATCACAACAGGCGGGACGGCCGGCAGCACCGCCGCCCTGGCTAGCCCTGGCACGTCAGCAGTGGGCACGCCGATCCGCATGTCGGTAGATGGCGTGCACTCGCACGCCATGGGCGCGGGGATAGGGTTGGGCATGGAGCAACAGGCGGCCTCAGACGGGCGGCTGGGGCGGCATGCGGCGGCGCTGACGGCAGATCTTGGCGGCAGCAGCTCCGGAGGCGGCGGCTTCCGGGGCGTGTGGGGCGGAAGAGGAGGAGGAGGAGGGGACGTGGTGCGCATCCATCATGTCCATCTGGTCAAGCTGTGTGTGATCCGGGCCTTTGCTTTCGCCTACCTCGCGGCGCACGCGGCGCAGGTGCGTGGACTGTACTGTAGAGGAGGTTGCTGGGCGAGGGCCCGGTGGTCGGTGGCGAGGGTGCATGCTGGGATCTTGATCTGCCTCGGCAAATGTGCCGCGATGAGGTGAAACTGGGTGCCCCGGCTGCGCATGCGTGGGTTCACCTGCACCGCCGCAGCATATGGCAAGTAACGCACTGTGTGACGACGCCCGCGGCATGCGTCACAGGTGGTGCGGGACTGCCGGCGGCGCGGCGAGTCGGTGTGGCGGTATTGGGGCTCCGTGCACCTGACCACGTTGGGTGCGGCGCTGTACGGCGTGGTGCCGCTGGTGGCGCTGACCGCGCCGGTGGTATATGCACGATGGGGCGACGCCATGAACACCTTCAACTGGTGAGGGGGCCGGGATGGGGCGTTGGAGTGGGGCTGTGCAGTGGGTTTCACTGGCAGCGGTGGGGTTACGGATGGAGCACGGCCTGCGGCGGGGGCTGGTGTGGTTTTCATGAAGGGCCTGAGGTACCGCGGCCGGGGCACGACACATTGCTCGAGACACATTTGCCACAAGGGCTTTCAAGCACGGTACGCAGAGCGCAGCGCCGCTGCCCTGACCTGCCCTCACCGGCTATGCGCCCACGCACGCAGGGCGCTGACGCTGACGGTGCGTGCCTCGGCGCTGCTGCTGGAGCCGCCGGGCATGCACGACATGCACGTGGAGCGGTCCTTCCTCTTCAACTGCGTCAACGCCCTGGCCGCCGACGCGCCGCAGCGGCTGCACGCGCGCTCCACGGGCGCCATGACCGCCGCGTGGGCGCTCATGCACGCCTACATACTGGTCACGCGCGGGCCGCCCCAAGCGCCGGCGGCAGCGAGCAGCGAGGGAGGCGGGAGCGGGCCGGAGAAGGCTGCGTCGCTGCTGCAGCTGCTGCGGCCGCTGGTGATCTATCCGCTGGGGTGGCTGGGTAGTGTGCTGCTGCATCTGGTAAGCCGGGTGCCCAGGTACCGCTTGGTGGGCGCCGGCGGCGGCACAGGCAGGGCGGCGTCGCTCGACGGCGGCGCGGCTGGCGCAGCTGCGGTTGCGGCGTGGATGAGCGGTGCGATGGGGGCTGGAGGCGCCGGCGCCGCAAACGGCGTGGGTGGGGTCGGCTTCACGGGCTCCCACGGCGGTCTGGCGAGCGACAGCCATGGAGCACTGCACCGGCTCTCGGGCATGGCGAGTGGTAGTGGTGCTGGGTTGGGCCTGGGCTCTGAGGTGGACCTGAGGCGGCATTGGGCCATGGTGCGAAAGCGCTACGGCACGCACGGACGGGCCGCGGCGATGGCACGCGCCTCGGGCGCGCCGGCTGCCGGCGGCATGGGCGGCGGGCTTGGGGGCGCCGGCGCCAGCAGCCTCGGCCTGGCGGCGGCAGGCGGGAGCATGGCTGGCTTCACCTTCGGGAACCTGGACGACGGCTCCGTGCATCATGGCGGCAGCTTGTTTGGCAGCAGTCACATGCTGGGCAGCGCTATCTTTCCTGCCGGCTACGGTAGCGGCGCAGGGGTCGGCCACAGCGTTGGCGCAGCTGCCGCTGCCGCTGCCGCTGGGCTGCGGTCGCACTCGTTCCGTCAGCTCCGAGTGCCGCAGGCGACTGCGCCGCTCATGGCGCAGCACGCATCGCTGTTACCGAACTCGCCCAAAGCTCCAGCGCCGCCGGTGCCGTCGTTGCAGCCAATGCCGCACCTGCTGCACGCGGACGGCGGCGTCCTGCCCTCCGCATTCACACTCGCGTCCTACTCCCCGCATCAAGCAGCAGGGTCACACCTGCCCCCAGCCATTGCAAAAGACAGCACCAATCAGTCACCCGCTCAGGCAGCCGGGGCAACTACCACCACGGCGGCTGTGCCGGCTGCTGCCTCTACTGCGGCCGCCGCCGCCATTCTAGCCGCCGCCATTCCCTCAGCAGCTCCGGAAGCCAGCGCAGCCCCATCTGTGCCACCACCACCGGCAACTGATTTGGCCTCTCCGACACGGGCCGCAACGACCGCCGCCTCGGTGGCGGTCGCCGCAGACGCCGTGCCTGCATGCATCAGCGAGGTGCCTCCTGACGGCAACAGCGCGCCGCTCCCTGTCGCCGGCGACGCCGCCAGCGGGCTCTCGCCGCTTCCACTCCTGTCCAACGCCAGCGGCGGCGGAGCACTGGCTGCCGCAGCCTTACACTCGCGCAGCAACTCACTCAGCCGCGGGGCCTCCAACTTGACCGGATCCCCACCAGCTTCACCGAACTCGCGCACGGGGCCGACGCCCACCGCGCGCAGCCCCTTCTCGCGCACCGGCACGGGCACATCGTCTGGACTAGAGGCAATGGTCCGCGCGGCAGAGGGCATCGCAACTGTAGCCGGCATGGTGGTATCCTCCAGCAGCGCCCCTCAGTGCTCGGCAGGGTCTGGATCGCGGCCGTTCACTGCCCTGGGGTTGACCAGAATTGCGGACGAGGCCGCAGGAGGGGCGGCGGAGCTTGCCTCAACAGCTGCTGCTGCTGCTGCTGCTGCAGCAGGCTCTGCGGCATCCATTGGCAAAGGCCCGGCTCCGCCGTCCGGGGAGGACGCGGCAGGAAGCTCCATGACCATATCAGCACTAGTCGGCTCGTCAGCGAGCGAAAAGCTGGTTCAGCTGCAGTCGCATCCCCAGGCAATGCTGCTGCTTGTGCCGGACCCGCACCAGCAGCCGCAACCGGAGCCTGACAACGATACGAACGAGCAGGACCCGCAGAACCCGGGGCGGCACTTCAGCCGCGGCGAGGGCACGGCTGCCTCGCTGCTGCTTCGGCCGGCCATGCCCGAGGCAGCCGACGACAATGACGGCGCGCGGCAGCTGGCATCTGCGCCGTCAGGCAGCATGATGGGGGACGCGCGGAGCTTGGGGCTGCTAGGGTCCATGGATGGTGAGCTTGACGCGCTGCGGCCTCAGGGACGGCAGGACGCGGCGGTCACAACCGGCACTGTGGCGGCTGCTGCCGCCGCAGCGGCGTTTGGGGGCGGCAAAGGAGGCGAGCTGAGCTTTGGTGGAGAGTTGGAGTCGAGGCTTGCGGCACCGGAGGAGCAGGCGGACAAACCAGGGGGGAGAGACCAGCCTGCAAACGGGCTGCAGGAACAGCTCACGGACGTCCAGGCAGACAACAACGCGGTGATAGTCTCAATGGGGGCAGCACCAGAAGCGGCACGGCCGTCAGGCGTGTCTGGTGTGGAGCAAGCTGCTATGGACGCTGGTGGCGACGCAGCTGCAGCCCCCAAGCTGTCCATTGCATGCAAGTCGGCGGTGACGCCAGCCGAGCAGGAAGATGCTGCCGCCGTTGACCCCGCTGAAGGCGGCGTTGGCCCCGGTGTGGCTGCCACCGCGCCAGTGGGGGACGAAGCCGCTGATGCGGCTGGGGATTCGGCGGACGCGCGGGGCTGGCCATGGTCGTGGCCGTGGCGGTGGCTGTCTCAGTACTTGTCGGCATGGGTGGCGCGGATGCGCGGCAGCCAGGGAGTGCCGCAGCCACTGCCGCCGCTTCCTGCGGAGATGGTGTCGGGCTGGGACCCGGCGGAAGCGCAGCGGACTCTGGCGCCCTTCATCCAGGTGAGCTGACGGCACGAGGAAGGGGAACACAGTATTCCTAAGTGCCTGCCTAAACAGGCAACGGTTGGACTTGTGCAGGTAGGTTGGGCGATTGCCAACAATGTCTGTGATATGTTGCCCGCGTTTGCAAGCAACGCACTCAACGTGTGCAACTCGCCCATTTTGCAGCGGTACTCCACCTTCAAGACGTCCGACAGCCGCCGCCGCCTGCTCGCGGACTCCAACTCGCCCGCCGCCGTGGCGGCGCGCGCCCGCGCTGCGGAGCGCGAGCGCGAGCGTGAGCTGCAGATGCAACAGGGCGGCGCTGTTGGGGGTTCTAACGCCGCGGGCTGCGTCAGCAAGTTCGCGTTTCGCGATCGCGCGGCTGCGCTGCTGCGCCTTGTGGTTGTGGTGCACAGCGCTCTGCCCATCTACGCGCTTGTGCTTGACATTCTTCGGCCACGGTGCAAGTAAGTTGACGTTTCAGACGATGCTACGCCATCCTGTCTTGTCCTACTTGGCCTTTTCATGCACATCCCTGATGTTGCCAAACGCTCAGCGCCTTTGCCTTGCGCGAGCACAGCGTCATTTCACCTTTGCCACCATCATCCCGCCACGCCACGCCGCCCCCAGGACGGCATCCGACCTCTCAAGCGACACCTGCGGCTTCGTGGCGCGCAACGGCCTGAGCTGGGCGCCGTCGGGCCTCTCCACCGTCCCTGCTCTGCGCCACTCGCCGGGCCACGGCGGCGGCCTCACCGCCCTGGGCCGCGTGTTGCTGCTGCACGACTGCCTCACCGCGTTCGACCTGGTACTGGCAGCGCTGCCCTTCCTGGCGCCGCGGGCATTCCGGTCGTGGCGGCACGTGCTGTGGCCTGTCATGCTCATCTTGTGCGAGGAGGTCCGCCTGGTAAGACCGCCGGTGGCTGTGCTGTTGTTGACAACAGATTGGGTGGTGGCTGTGCATGAAAAGCGTGCGGGTGGCTGCGTCGAGTTCTGGAGGCTTCACAGCTTCCTTCCAGGGCGTACCGGGCACGTGGGACCAAACGTGACGAAACTGCGTCAGCACGTTTGTGTTTTGCTCACACGTCTGCAGTTCGTGCTTGAGGGCCTGGGCGTGTGCCTGGGCAGCCCGGGTCGCCCGCTGTACGCGCTGTTCCTGGCGGCGGCGCTGTGGCGGCTGCTGGAGCTGCCGCCCGCCGTGTTCACCTGGGCCATGGCGCTAAGGCTGGCGACACTGGTGCGTGCCAGCATGCCGTTGCCGTGTACTGTTTGCAGTTGCATGGGGGCGTGCCTGCGCGGGGCACTGAGAGGAACGGGGTACACATGTGTATGAGGGCGTGCCTGCACGGGGTACTGAGGGGGTCGGGGCAGTGGAGCGCGCAGAAGTGCGCAGGTAGGGGCTTGTGGCCCCTGACGGCGGCCACGCTGACTCAGCACGCGCTCACCACACGGCGTCCGCAGGTGCACCACGCAGCCATGCTGTACGACACGGAGTCCGCCAACGCAGCAGGTAGGCAGTTGGCAATACTGGTCATGCGAAACATGGCGCGGAAGTCATTCATGCTGCTCTTGAGAGAGGAGGTTGCTGGGCTGAAGGGCAATCGCCTGCCTGCACCCATGACACGCGTGTCCCCCCGGCCCCGGTGCCCGTGCGCCCTGTCGCCCCCTCACAGTGTCGTACGCGGGCCACCTGCACCCGCTCATCCGGGTGGCGGTGCTGTCAGTGGGCGGCTACGTGGCGGCGCACATGCTCATGAGTCGGGTGAGCAGGCAGCGGGCCGCGAATGGGGCAGGGAGGAAAGAGAGTGAGAACTGAGGAGGGAGGCAGGGATACACGGCGTGGCCTCCACCACGCCCGCCTGGAAAATCCCCTGCCGCACGCTAAAACACAATGTCAATGCCGCTGCATCATCGCCACTGTCGCAGGCGGTCCCCGCCGCCAACATCGCCACCGCGGCGGCGCACGCCTCGGGCCGGCAACTGCCTGCGCCCCAGCGCTGGCTGCTGCGCTGCCTGGCCACCGCGGACGGCGCCGTGGCCCTTGGGTTGGCGGCGCTGGGACTGCTGCACGCCGCCACCAGGTAGGGCCCGCGTCCGTAGCTCAAAAGCCGCAGACAGCGGTCGATACCGGTACTGTAGTGACCAGGAGCAATGCGGAAGGCGAAAGGGTTCTGCGCGCTATGCAGGTCAAACCAGAACAAGCTGTTGATCGTATGCTGATGTTGTGCTTCGCGCCATTGTTTTCCACCGTGCCTTGTGCTTGGGGTCTCCCGCCCTCGCATGTTTACCGAACCCGCCCTAAACTGCTGCGCACTCACGTGCCTCGCCTTACCCACACAGCGGTATTGTGGATCTGGACCGCTGGCGTGGCGGCGAGGTGGCGCTGGTGACGGACCTGGTCGGGGTGCTGCAGGTGGGTGTCTTTACCGTTTGTGTGTGGTACACGCATTGGCGGCGGCGAGGTGTACCCGCGGCACACTGCAGATAAGGGCAGAGGCACGCCCGTGCCTCCGCCCGTGCCTCTCTGCCCATGCCGCCACCCATCTTGTCACCACCCATCACCCTCTCCGCCCATTTCCCCTCTCCTCTGTCTCCTTTCCCCTTCCTGCCCGCCCGCCCTCTTTAGGACGCGGTGGTGAGCACCAGCCAGGGCTACTTCCGGCACGGCGAGCCGCTGCCGCCCGCCGTCAGCTACAGCCTGGTGGGCGGCCTGAGCGCGGCGGTGCTGGTGGCCATACTGCGCGCCGTACACCTGGTCAGCCACGAGAGCCAGGGCCGCGACGCCGAGTGGTGAGGCGGAGGTGGTTGGAGAGGAAGAGGAGGCAGAGGGCGCGTGGGGTGGGAGCGCGTGAGAGCTGCTTGGACAGGACATGGGAAGGAGGGGGCGTTAAGGTGTTGTGTGAGGGCACGGCAGTTGTTGGTGGTGGACTGGTGGTTGGTCTGAGGCTGGCCGCCACCGCATGTGTGGTGCCCGTGTGCAACGCTTTCACGTGTTGCAGGTACCGGCAGCACGGCGCCGCGCTTGCGGTGCTGCATGACGTGGCGGCGCGTGAGACGGACGTGGACGAGCTGCTGGGCACCCTGGAGGCGGAGACACGCGACATGTACAGCCGTGAGCGGGGCGAGGGGGGGGGTGTTTTCACCATTGCAGTAGGGCAACCAGAGATACCAAAGCGCAGCAGGCCAAGACGGCGGCTACATGTACACATGTCACATACCGCCTAAAGGAGATACGGGTGGGGTGCTAGGAATGTACTGCCTGCCGACTGGCTGGCGTGGGCGGCATTGCAGCCCACGCGGCGGCTTCCCACGCTGTGTGGAAGTTTCCCAATAGCCGCCGCCCCTGCAGCCACGCTCCGTCCACACCTGCCCCGCTGCACTCACCCGACGCAGGCTGCTCGGTGTACCTGGCGGTGCTGCCTCAGTATGCCCGTCTCATGGGCAGCAGCGCATTCGCCTGGTGTGCGCCGCCGCCCCAGTACATGGCGGCAGCTGGCGAGGAGGGCGCTGGCGGCTGGTGGTGAGCGCCCCGACCGCGCCGACCGCGGCGCTCTGCGGTCCCACGTGTTGCACGCCTGCCGAGGCCGGTGTTGCGCACTGCAGTCAGTGCGCGTGCTAGGCTTGCATGCACACGGCAACCTGACCTCTTTGCACGCCGCTCACGTTGCTGACCACATGTGTGTGTGCACGCCCTCCATTCCTGCTGCGCAGGTGCGACCCCGCAGCGGCCGGCGGCGGCCTGATGCCGGCCACGCTGCTTGTGCCCATCCACGAGCAGGGCTGCCTGCGCTCGCTGGTCGCCTGCAGCGGTGGCGCGGCGGGCGCGTGGCAGTGCGCCACTGCGGTGGTGGCGGCGCTGAGCCGGCCGCAGGAGCTGGTAGTGGCCACGGACGTGGGGCCCGCCGTGGGGCGATGGTGGGTGCGGGCTGGTTGCGAGGCGTGTCTGACAGCAGGCAGGGCCGCACCATTGCAACTGAACACAACGCACATGGATGATTAGGATGCATGACACCATTCTTATGACACCGCTATGACGCCACACACACACACACACGCAGGGCCGGCTGCCCCCCTCTGGATTGGCTGCTCGCCGCCACCTCCGCCTCCAACGTGGCGGTGGTGCCTGTGGCCGGCCTCGGCAGCGCCGGCACCTCCACCGGCCTCGGCGGCGGCAGCAACGGCACCGCCAACAGCAGTGGCTCGCTTGTGGGAGCACTGTTGGTGCTGAGCCCGGTGCACGGGGAGTTGGACTGTGGGCTGCTGTCGCTGAGTGCGGACGTGGCGCATGCGCTGGGAGGCGCGCTGCACCTGCGGCACATGCTGGCAGAGTACCGGGCGGGAGAGGAGATCTTGTATGTGAGTTGGGGCAACAGCCTGGTCCGGATGCAAGGCAGTTTGGGGGCCGTGGGTATAGGCTGGGGATTGGGATTGAAGTCGGGATTGGGATCGCGGCTGGGATTGGACAGGCGTCTAGGGCCTCGCTGTACGCCTTGTTAGCGCACGCGGCGTTAGGTGTGCCGCCGTATGAAGGCAGGGCCTATCTAATCTTAAACCTGGAAGAACACGTCACACCGGCGTGCATTTGCAAACACACCGACCCACATATCCGTGTACACACGCGTGCAGGACGTGCTGCCCTCCAATGTGGCAGACGCGCTCATGTCCAAGAAGATGGCGCCGCGCCTCAATCGCGTGTCATACCCCAACACGCCAAGCGCTGCTGGCGCTGCCGCTTCTGCCGCCAGCGGCAACAGCATGCTGGTCTCCGGCTTCGGTGCTGCGCCCGCCGCAGCCTACGCCAACGTCTCTGGCTCCGGCGCGCTGCCGTCCAGCCTTGCGGGCGGTGGTGGTGCTGGCGGTGGCGGTGGCGGGCACGGCAGCGGCGTGGGTGGTTCCTTCCGCGGCCTCGCTTTGGCCGGCTCGGCTGAGGTCGGCGGCAGCGGCACTGGGCAGAGCCATACCGCTTCGGCGCTGATGACAGGAGGCGTGGGCGGTGTGGCAAACGGGCACGGCGCACACAACCGTACACAGCTTGGCGACGCCGCGCTTTCCCTGCAGACGCCAGAGTCTCCTGGCGGCGGCGGCGGCGGCGGTGGCGGCGGCAATCTGGACCGTGTCCCGGAGGGCGACGGCGGTGCATCTGGTGGAGAGGCCGGGGAGGCTCGGGGGCTCTCAGCGACCGGACGCATGGACGCTCGTGTCTCGGCCTTTGCGGCGCAGTCATCTGCTGTGGCAATGCCTGGCGCGTCTGCTAGCGCCCTAGCGCGGGTTGTGGCAACCAGTGCGGGCATGGGCAACAGCCTTGGCAGTGGTGATGGCGGCGGCACTGGCTCGCCCATTGGCAACGCGGGTGCCTATCTTGGCGCCATCGGCAGCACCGGCGACATTGTCTACAAGTATGTGTGGGTCGCGCGTTTGGTTGGGGTGGTATTAGGTGGTGATGGGCGGGAGGAGGATGGGGGCGGAAGGTGGCGTGGCGCCTGGCTTATGGCGGCTGTGCGGCCCCGCTGTACGAGTACAACATGCGGGACAGGACAAGAGTTGTACGGAGCCTGATCCACGAGGCCGCGGCCTGTATGCGTTGAGACCCCAGCCCCGCAAGATTTCTTGTGTTGATGACACTGCTGCGTGTACGTGTGTGTGCCTGTCCTCGTGTGGCTCGCAGGCAGTGGCACGGCGGCGTGTCGGTGCTGTTCGCGGACATCGTGGGCTGGACAAGCCTGGCGCAGGAGGTGGAGGCGGAGGAGGTGATGCTGCTGCTGCACGGTGAGGGCGGCTCGGCAGGGTCTCCTTTTGGGGGGGGGCAACTACAAAGAGGGCGCCTCAGCAGGACATTGTGGCCACTGCGGTGGCGGTGGCACTGGGTTGAGGGCTGCTATGCAAGGTTCGTAGGGGCGCTTCGGTAAGGGCGGCTCTGTGTGTTGTTGGCACTGGGGTGAGGGCTTTGGAGCACTGCATGTTTCGAGCAGCTGTTGGGTATCGGTGCCGCCATCCGCCTGTCATGTGTGGCTTTTCCATGCCGCCACAGAGCTCTTCTGCAAGTATGACGCCATCGCTGACGAGATGGGCGTCTACAAAGGTGGGCGCGAGGGGAGGTATACCGTATCATGGGAGGTTGTTTGCTATAGGTGCAATCCTTGGTGCGTGTGCTACACGACAAACCCGTTATGCCTGTCCCTACCAACCGGAGCCCCTGTCCTCATGTGTTTGCAGTCGAAACCATCGGCGATTGCTACATGGTGAGCATGAGTTCGCTTTGGAGCTTTACATCTGGCGCCCGACCAGCAGACACGGGCTGCCGGCTGTGGCAGTGGACGGTCCCTGTTGCCCGACCTACGCATCATTCTTTGTCACGTGCCTTACCCTGCATCCCACTTCACAGGCCGCAACGGGACTGCTGGTGGAAGACCCAGCGCATGCGGCGCAGCTGGTGGCGTTTGGGAAGGCCATCATCCACGCGGCCGCCACTGTGTACAACCCCAGGACCGGCGGGGGCGTGCAGGTGCGGCAGAGTGGCGGGGTGGGAGTTTGGCAGGGGGGAAGAGCGGGCGCGAGGACAGGCGTATGGATCATACGATTGCTAGCGACATGCAGAGCACAGCGCTGTGACTTCATGGCCCACAAAAGGCTCGTGGAAACAGCACGTCGTGCGCCCGTGTGCCGCCCGCGCCGCCTCACGCCTTCTGCAGATCCGAGTGGGAGTGCACAGCGGCCGCGTGATGAGCGGCATTGTGGGCCGGCACCGGGCGCGATACTGTCTTTTCGGCGACACAGGTTGGTCCAACCAACGGTCGCATTGCAAGCCGCCGTGCAAGCTTGCAGCAGTGACGGGCGACTGGGTTCCCCAAGGTACCATACGGGCAACCTTGCAACCTCATTTTGACGCCTGCCTGCGTTTGCCCTGCATCGCGGCTGTCTGCGCCGTGGACTACGGCATCTCGTCGCGGACACAGTCAACACTGCCAGCCGGGTAAGCCTAGATAGCTTCCCGGTGTCATCTATCCCCCTTCTGTGCACGGCGGTGCTTATGTGATTGGCAGCGTCTTTCATGTTATGTTGTTGATTGCGGCACCGATATGTGTTTCCTCGATGCTGCTCACCCTTGCTTTGCATGAACCGCTCGTGTCGTGACATGTTGGCTTCCTCGGATGCGGCTGCCGTAGATGGAGTCCACGGGCATACCTGGCCGCATCCAGGTGCGCTATCTGGCTGCGTGTTTGCAATGCGTGCCGACACCCATGATGGCCAATGCTGAGCGCTGGACTAAGCTGGGCTTTTTGGATGTGTGCAAAGACATTGTGCAAGAACGTGTTGCGCACGTCATCCATTCTCCGCGACTGCCTCTCTTCCGCTGCTGCAGGTGTCGGAGGTCACCTATGGCCTCATGGCCGCGTGCCCGCTGCCTGGGGCCGCCACCGTGGAAGAGTTCGAGGCTCGCGGCGAGATCCCGGTCAAGGGCAAAGGCGAGTAGTGGGGGCGGGACATCCTCATATTGCTTGATGAAAGGGTCATTCTTGTCGTGCCGCAATCATGGCTGCGGCCCCATTGGTGCTCATTTTTAGTACGCCAAGGACTTGACGGGCAACCAACTCTGGGCAAATGAGAGTAGGATACGTACCGGGCCATCACGGCAGCAGGGTAGTGACGGACTGGGGTCGTTGCTCCTTGCTGTCCGCTGCACGCAGGCCTGATGCGGACGTTCCTGTCAGGGGCGGTGCTGCCCGAGTCGCTTCTGCCGCCAATGCCCAGCCAGGTGCCGCTGCCGCAGGTCTCGGGGCTTTAGGGGTTTACCACGCTGCTGCTGCGACTGGAGCCGTGTATCGCAGGGCGGCCGCGTGCGTGCCATCAACATTGTGAGCTTGTCGTGCAATGCAAGGCGCCCGGCACCTGTCTTGGACGTGGAGCGGAACACAACTGCATAGCGCATATGCACAGCAGCTACCGGCTGGTGCACTGGCAATCGTTCTGCATGCTAGCCCTCACAAGTAAAGGTCAAGAATGGTGCACTTCACCCCTAGTATTAAACTACCGAGGACACTGTAGCCACCCCTGCGACCTGGCTACTTGAATGTGAACTTCCGACAGCTGTATTACGCAGCGTACCGCAACATGTGCGCGCATTTGTTTCTTATATTGTCCGTCAACTTTCGGCGTGGAGTGGGATGGGCAGTGAGCAATGCGCCCGGCGCCGACATTGTACATTGCCGAAAATGGGACTCCAGTGTGATCTGATCTTCGCGTGCTGCTCAAGTGCTAAGGCCGTGGTGTGTGTGGCCCTGAGGGCAACCGAGTACGGGATGTCTACGGAACGTGGGCCTTTAGGTGTGGGCGAGCTTTCTTCTGGAAACTTTGACTGTTCATTTTTAATCCAAAAGGGGGGCGTATTGCAACTGGCGAAACCTTCCGCAGAGAAGATTCCTGAAGATTGCAGTTTGAAGATACTGTGTTGAGCACTGCTGCAGCCCTGTGCCCAATCCTTGTGAAACAAGAGACGCTTTTGCATGGTTGTAATAGGATGAAGGTCCTGTACATGATACCCTGCATGCATGCTTTGCTGGCGAGTGGCGACAAGGGCGGTGATCTACACAAACGGTGGGCTGGGTCCAAACCATATCATTGTAAGAGGCCCAAGGTCTACCAAACCAGTCTCATCACCGCCCGGACATACATACGTACACGTTCCGTAGCGGGGGCTGTACGTACAGGCGTCGCCACGTCTGACCAGTCGCACGCCCAACCGCCCAGTCTACCGTGTACTGCTCTCTGCCCGTTCTTGTCCGCGTCCTCAAACAATACCAGGGATGCCCCCCAGGCCCTAGCTCTCTTCTCTTCGCTCCCCCTCTGCTGCACTATGCCTGGGTAATTGTTGCCTGTCCTGCTTGCCGTTCCACTCTTGCCGCTAAGCTTGATGTCCCACACACCAAGGCAACCTGCCTTGAACCCTGTCCCATCACACACACACCAAGGCAACACCAGGCCGCACTTCAACCTCCATCATCTGCAGTGCCTGCCAAACACAACCCTGCGTAAATCGGTTGCTGTACACACGTTTCTACAAACATACGCCTGTTGTGTCCCCCACAGAACTTGCATCTTCAGGGAACGGCAAGACACGGTGCCCACAACAGCCCCAGAGCCTCTCGGGTGAGAAAGACTGAGCGTTTCTGGGGGTGCGTTCTCGCCACAAGGGGCTTGATCGATGTTCCCTCAAATTCGCCACCTGCTCCTTTACATGGGGATTGAGGGCCGGAGGGGTCTCCCCTGCACCCCATGCTTCGTACTTTGTACGGGCAGGCTCATGCGAAAGTCGGGCAGGCTCATGCGGGCGCCTCGCTACTACAATAAATGAGACTAAGGCCAAGATGTCGGCGGCCAAGAAGCGTCGCGGAACTAGGTCCGTCGACGTAGGGAGCTAGATGGACAAGTTGATCCTGTCTCAGCGCGAGCCCCAACACACCGTCTTGAGTGGTCGTCTGTCCTAGGCGCAAACTTAACACATTGCTTCGGCGTGAGGAGGCCGTGTTGGCGAGACCCACGGATGGCCCTAATACCGTGGGGGCATGTCGTACCCGTGGATGGCACAGTAACCAACACACACCAGCAAGCATTGAGTTCCTGGCTACTTCACGCCATCCCTGCCACCGCTGCTTTCACAATCGGCAATCAAACATCAGCTGCTGCAGCCGCAGCCTGCCGTGTCGGGCGCGCTTCCACACCACCTCCCGCGGGTCACCGGCTCACCGCGCTCTTGCCGCACCGGGCCGGCCAACCCAGCAGCAGCGGTCAGTGGCTTGCGACACCCCTGGCCCGTGGTAGCAGACCAGCGCCGCCTTGCCTTCACGTCCTTGCAGGTGAACAGCACAAGCAGCACCAGGTCGCGCACCGACAAGCACCCAACCTACATACGGGCACTTAAGTGGGCAGGATTCGTGCCCATGTATTAAAAAACAACAAGACGAAGCCCGTCCAGACGGCGGCATTCGTGCCCATTTGGCAGCCACGCAGGGCTTGTGTACATGCAACTGGAAGGTCGTCTGCTGCCCAGGGGAGGGGTAAGGGCAGCTTCACTGCAGGCTTGAGATGGTCTTTCCTTGCTCAATCCCATCTGGCCATGTCCCCCGTGTGCTGTGTACCCCAGACCCGGTGCCACACACAGCCGTATCTATCCTCACCACGGAGTTGGCCTGGGCCTTGGCTGCCACGTTGCTGCAACCAACGCCATCCACCCGGGCCAGATCAAACTCCGTGTCGCGCACACCGGCGTCCATCACCAGTGCCGTGATACCGCCTTACCCAAGATTCGCTCGTTGCCGCGCTGCCTGACACCAAGTTGCCGCTGCTTCTGCCTTCCCTGGCGCCGCCTGCCGATCAACCCGCTGCCAGCCGCCGCCGCCGCCGCCACCGGTAAGGCATGCAGAGCGAGCTTTCCAACAGCCACCACGCATCGTACTTGCTCTCAGAGCCATGCATGCGTGAGCTCCAGCCGCCGCTGCAGCTCCGCATGCGCCTCCGCGCTGCACTGCTTCAAGCCCCTGCTCGCATACGCCCGGGCCTCCCGCTCTCGCAGCACAGCCGCAACTCGTAGGGGAGGCGGGAGACCGCTGGATCCCTTACTCGCCCCAGCCACTGCACCACCGTTGGGCCCCACTAGGGGGTAGTGGCTACCCAGCTGGTGAGGCAGGAGGGCGTGCAGGCAAGCCGTCCCAGGCCGCTCGCTCCTGCTGTCGGCCATGCCCTTGCCCTTGCCAAGTGCACGCCCCGTGCGGCTGCTGCACAGCAGCAGCGGTTGCGGTGCTCACATCCGCCGGCCCCGTCCACTGCTCCCTCCCGTGGACGTTTGTGCGGCGGTGCGGCAGCCTAAATGCCCAGACCCCATCGATGTGGCCGCCCCACTGATGGACTGCTGCCCTCGGCCGGACGCGCGCAGAGGCACCTGCTGCGGACGGTTGCTGCCGCGCTTGTACGACCGCTGCTGTTTCTGCTGCTCCTGATGCTTCAGCGGTCGAGGTAATACTGGCGAGCATGAGCCATTGACCAGCAGCTGACTTATAAAAGGCAGCAAAACCTCAAAACGATGTTCATGTACATGTGATTTGGATTAAGGCATATTAGAGCCAGAGACTCCAAGGCTCACCGTGATGGCCTGATCGGCGAATGCGGGACTGCACGCCCAGCACGCATGAAGCCTGCACTCTTCGCCTCTTGCTCATAGTTAGTCCAGAAAGCTCGGAGCATTGTATAGATACAGAATCAGATTGCAAAGAAGTAGAGGCAGCACCTCGCTGCAGTGTCCGCGGCGCAGACCCGGCTGCGTCTAAGTACGTTGCAAATGACAAACTAGTGCATTAACCGCTGCCATCATTAATAAGTACGTAAAATGCGGGCCATATAGAAAGAGCGGGCCCTAGCGGGCCTCGCTAACTGCTTGGCGCGCAAACTGTGAGCACGTCCTGGGTACCCAAAGCAGCTCCATATCACAGAGGCATGGATGGGCAAGGGGCCTCACCTGCCCCCGGGGGAGCGCAGCACGCAGCGGAGCTGGAGTACGAGACCGATGATGAGATCATTGCGGACGCCAGGCCCAACTGGGTGAGCTGGGCGCCCGTCGCCAGGGGGGCGTGCTGCATTGTGAGGGGTTCTATGTCATCAGCCTATACATAGCAATACGGTAGTAGCTTGAGGATGTATGACATGCGGGAGCATGGCGTGCTGTGCACGATGGGCAAACCAGGGCAAAAATACTCCGCCTAGTACATATCAGCGCTATGCTGCACGCTCTCCCCTCCTGTCCACAGGATGAAGTTGAGGTGGGTGGCTGTTACGCCATCAACACGGAAAGCAGTGGCGAAGTGTACCCTGAAGGCATCATTAAGGTGACTGATGCTGGGCATGGTTGCTCAGAAGCAGATGGCGTTGCCGCCGTACTCGAAACTCCCTAGCAACCGTTGTCCATTTTCCCTTGCAGATCATCGCAAAGCATGCACCTGAGGACTATCCAAAGGTATGCTGTTCGCCGTGCAAAGGCTTGCCCTACCATGTTTATTGCTGGCATCCTGCCGAGCATGCAGTGCCCCACACCTTTGCCCCATGCTCCATCCCTTGTGGCTGCGTGCCGGGGCCGCACGCCATCACCCAGCAGGGCTTCCGGAAGAAAAGCGCGTCGGAGTGCACCACCTACATGAACATGCACGGCGAGCTGTCATACGTGTGGTTCCTGCGCCGCAAGGACCTGTCAATCGCCCAGGTGCAGAAAGGCACCCCCAGGTGCGTGTCCGTCGTTCGGCGTGTCATCCGCAGCTCCAGCGTTCAGCGCCGGGCGGGGGACGCTCATCAGCAGGTTCGCATAGGGCTTTTGTGGGCTCTGCTGCGGCGGCAGCCTGACGTAGGAGCAGAGCCTACGAACAGGTGTGAACGCACTGATGAGCATACCCCCGGAAAGCGAGCCGCCGCCGCCGGCGCGCCATCGGCTATGCACATGCCCAGTCCCCTTGTGCTCTGCTAGCAGCAACTCGGCACATACGCCACGCCGCACCTGCGGCTGACCGTACGCCCGATTGCCTCGCGCGCTCAACTGCTGTCTACAGCACCGGCAAGGACGCACACCAGGACGACACACGGCAGTTCTTGGGCTTACCGGACGGCGTTAGGCTGCCCGTAAACGAGCTGTGGCTCTCACAGTATTACTTCCAGCTGACGGGCGCGGATGCACATGCCCAGCATGTGAACGCGGCCAAGCTTAACAGGTGGGGGCGCACGCGCGCTATCCCACACCCTGCCATCTACTTGGGTGGAATAGGTATGTTGCGCAACAGCTTCATGCGCGGGTTTGGGAGAGCGGCGCCTCGTTACAAGGGCTGTGCAATGGGTTGTGCTCTGGTGGGACTATGCATGGCTGTGCGCGCCACGTTTTAGTACCATGCGGTCCAACGTCGGTGCGCACACGCCGCGCTCCATGCGTCCTGATGTGTGTTGCGCAGGCGCGTCAAGGTTGTGTGGCTGCCACCGGATGCGCCCGTTCCCCTGCCGCCTGAGAAGGACGTTTTCTACTACAAGAAGTCGTTCAGCTACCAGTTCAACGTGAGTGGGGCCCGCTCTGTGTGCAGGGCGCGATGACTTCTTTCGCGTATGTGGCCTGTGCCCCCTGGTAGATGCACCGCCGGACGGAGCCACGTGCGAGTTTTAAGTGCTCCGCGCCTGCCCTGCCGTGTCCCGACAACGCAGCGGTACGTCTACGTGGGGCCGACGGAGATGGGCTGCGTGCACGGGCCGCTGCATGAGACGCCGCCGGAGCAGCTTCCGCCTGACCCGCTTGGCGACCAGCCGCCGCCCCGTGCCGCTGCTGCGAAGCTGCGCCGTCCCGCGAAGCGTGCTCGCACAGCCGCTGCTGGCACTAAACAGGCGGCGGCGGCGGCGGCGGCCAAGTCCGCGCCGCGGAGGCGGGCAGCCAGCGCGCCGCCGCCCGGGGGGGACCGGGCGGACGCCATTGTAATTGATGATGACAGCGACGGTGATGATGGCAGAGATGAAGAGGAGGACCCGCGCCCTGTGCGCCCGCGCCTGCCGCCCACGCTGCGCTACCCCGAGCCGCGGCTGCGGCCGCCCGGACCGGCAGCGAAAGCACGGGAGGCGGTGGCGGGCCCGGGAGAGTGCCGTGTTGTGCCTCACTTCACAGCCATGGGCGCCAAGAACTGCGACAAGGAGGGCCTCACTGTGGGTTGCCGGGCCGACCACCCCAGCCTGCGGTACCGGCCGCCGGGCTGCCGCAGACTGATGCACCTGTGCTGCGGCCCCGGCGGCTTCTGCATGCACGCACCCGGCGGTGCGCCGGGCGGACCTGGCGCAGGCGAGGGCGCGGCTGGCGGCAAGGACTCCAGTGGCGGCGGCGCGCAGGCCAGCGCTGGCAGCAACGGCTCAGGCAAGGGCGGACGCGTGGCGGCGAGAGCAGAGGAGGGAGCAGTGGCCAAAGCAGGCCCCACCCGTGCGGCCTGCGGCACGGCTGCAGGCGGCACAGCGGGGCCCGGCGTTGGCGCAGCCGCCGTACCCGGGGGGGCCTCCGACCAAGACAGCACCTCGCGCGTGTTTCGCATGCGCAGCGGCCAGTGGCTTCTGTCGCAGCTGCGCGGCTGGCAGGGGCCGCAGCACGACGTCGAGCTGGTGGACGCGTATGCGGTGGACAAAGACGAGCACGCGGCGTTCACCTTCAAGGTCAACCAGCGCGGCACCATAGTGTTCCGTTGCTGGCTGGACGAGTTCGTGGAGCTGGTGCGCAGGTGGGTGGGGGGTCGCAACGGGTTTACACACAGAGAACGGATATGCACTCATGCAGTGATGTGTGTGAGATAGCTAGTGCAAAGAAGAAACCCATACATTAGTACATGCAGTTTGTATGTGCAGTTTGGGTGAAAAGGTGTGGTCATCACGTGCCTACAGCTGTAAAGGAGTTGGGATGTGCAGCGGCAGTGCGTTGCGCCGCACTCTGCTCTTTCTGGAGAAGCGCGCACCTGCGCACCTCGCCTGCAATGCGGAGCACGTGCGGTGGTGCCTGCCTACCTGCCTGCCTGCAGGTGGATCGCGCTAAACCGGTACCTGGACGAGCTGGCTAAGTACGAGGCAGAGCTGCGCGAATGGGAGGAGCGCCAGCGTGCCAAGATGACGGCGGGTCAGCGGCAGCAGCAGCCGGCTAACACCAGCGGTGGCGGTCATGCGGACGCAGGCGGGGCTGCGGCGGGTGGCAGTGCAGCAGCAGCAGACGAGCTGCGTGGTGCCGTCAGGCGGGCGGATGCCCCCGAGGAGTCTTGTGATGAGACAGTCGGCACCGCTGCATCAGGCTCGGACACAGAGAGCAGTGGGGAGGATGACGGGCGAGGCCAGCAGCAATCGCAGCAGCAGGGCGGCAGCGGAAGCAGCGCGGACGCTGCAGAAGAGGCAATGTCGCATGACGGCCTCAGCAGCGATGCCGAGCCGGAGGCTGGGGTGGATGCGGCCTCGGCGCTGCCCAAGGCCGGATCACCAGCAGGGGGCGGCGGCAACGGCAGCGGTATCGGTGCTGCGGCAGCTGACCAGCGCGGTCAGACCGCAGCAGGGGACGACCAGCCCGGCGCGTGTGAGCCCTGCATCGGAGACATTCTGGGGGTGGTGCTCAAGCACCGGTTGCGGTACCACAAAGGCACGCAGCAGCTGATGGACGAGCTGACCCCGGACAACACGTGGATGGCGGTGTTTGTCAGCTGGTGCGTACACGGTTGGGCGTGGTGCCGATTGCCTGGGCTGCCACGCTGAGATGCACGCGCTTGCCACTGGCGGTGGACGTGCGGGCCTGGGCCTGGGTAGCTGTAAGGGGCTGCTGGGGCTAAGGCATCGTAACTGACGGAGTCTCGGCTGCCGCCTGCCCGTCGCGCCGCCACCGGCACCCGTGGCACAGTGCGACTGGCCAAGAGACAAGCAGTGCCTGGCGGGACCTCAAGGCAAGGTGGGGCGACAAGACGGATGCTGCGGCAAAGGAGGCAGAGGAGGACGAGGAGGGCGAAGAGGAGAGCGACGCGGCGGAGGAGGTGGAGGAGGAGGAGGAGGGTGACGACGAGGACAGCGATGTCGTGATAGTGGACGACTCAGATGCGGCGAGTGGTGGGGAAGGCGAAAGCGAGGAGCAGCAGGAAGGGGAGTCGGGCTTCGCATCTGCAGGGGCCGCCGCCGGGCGGGAGGCGGCGGTGGAGAAGCCGCTTCTGGTGCCGGTGCAGGCATTGCTTCGCGGGCGCCACGCGCTGCCGGAGCACCTGCAGCTGCTGCGCCGCTTCGTCGCCCGTGTCCGGGTGCGTGCGTTTGTGGCCGTGTGGCGGTGTGGGGGGCGAGCGGCGCAACACGGGGCGACTTGCTGACCAGGAGCTGAGCCCACAGCTTTATCACATGCTTTGTTGGAAGTGATACTGTGTTTTGTGTCATGTTGATGCCGTATTTGTGGTGATACTGGGCTGCAGGAGGAAGACCTGATCCCCCTGCCGGGCGACGTCTTCGCCATCGTGGCCGGCACACCGTGCCAACAGGTGAGCACTCGCCGCGCAGTTGCTCTTGTGAGAGCAGGAGCATAATCTTGCGTATGCAGGTTGTCCCGCTTGGAACCTTGCACTTGTAGTTTTGTCGCAGGCGTGCATCATGATGATCACGCTGTCCATGACGCCGACTCGTCACCCGGCCGCACATGCGCACGCGCAGATGACGTTTCGCAACTTCGGCGCGCCTAAGAACGACATCATGAAGAGCAAGAAGAACCGACTGGTCATGCCGGTGAGCGTACCGCCAGCTCGGGCATGGCGTGGCGTGGCCGTAATGAAAAAGTGGTGGCGAGACTTGGGGGGAATGGACGAGCGGTTGGGTGCTCGCACCCTCTAGGGCGTGCCATATACGTGCATACGAGGTCCCGCGGATGTTGTGTCAGAAACTGCAATGCTCCCGGGCGTGCTCCCGCCGCCCCAAACCTGCTCGCGCTGAACCTGCTTCTGCCTGTGCAGGTGTTGGAGCTGGTGGAGCTGCTGCGGCCGCCCTACGTGTACCTGGAACAGGTGTGCGTGTGTGTGTGTGTGTGTGTGTGTGTGTGTGTGTGTGTGTGTGTGTCTGTGAGTGTGTCTGTGTGTGTGTGTGTGTGTTACAAGAGGGAATGGAACGACTGCGTGCCCACCCCGCAACTTGTGTTGCATTCAATGTCTGTGTGTGTTGCTTTGCTGTTCCCGCCGCGTCCACATCCCACTTCGTGGCACGTATGTATGGTGTTCTGGCATAGTGCATGCTACCGCCACGCTGCCGCCCCAACTCCCCAAGTGCATGCCCGGCTGGCCTGCTCCCTCCCTCTCCCGACGCCACCCCACGCCAGGTGCTGGGGGCGGTCAGGCGGGAGGACGCCGTGTGGGTGCGCACCACGGAGGGCCGGCTGGAGATGATGGGGTATAGTCACATGCTGCAGGACGTGCCGGCAGGTGCGGGCGTGAGGGCGCGGGCGCAAGCGCAGGTGTGAGGGCGCCGATACGGATGCGAGTGTAATCGCGGGCGCGGGCACGGGCGTCGATACGGGAGCGGTTGCGGGTTCGGGCACGAGAGAGTCCATGCAGGCAGGAAGGTATGGAGCGGACTCGACAATCCCTTGGAGCCAGTGCCCCAGGTTGGGATGTGCCTTTGCTTCATCCAAACGCGGTATGACTTGGCAGGCATGGCGTGCTCGTGCGTGTATGTGCAGGTGCCTACGGCGCCGCTGAGAGCCGGCAGCGCCTGTTCTTCCTCGCGTCTGACATGGCCTGGCCGCTGCCGCCGGCGCCGTGGCCCACACACGTCTACAAGCACAAGTGCAAGCTCCTGTAAGGCACCGCAGCAGTAGTTCCTCGTTTGCCGAGCGCACTTGACCATCGGGTACAGCGCGGCGCTTGTTTGGTAGCCTCGCCGTTGCGGCCGCCCTCAAGCGCCGGCTGCCTATCCCGCACCACACGCCCCGCCCCCTGCAGGCACATCAAGAAATGCCGCCCGCAGGCACCCGAGGACGAGCAGCTGCTGCCGGCCCACACCTCGGGTGACGCCATGCTGGGGCTCGGCCGCGTCAACGGCTTCACAACCACCACCCTGGGCCGCAGGCGCGACGCGCCGGCGCCCGGCGGCGCAGCCGCCGCGGTGGGCGGCGCGGCGGGGCCCTTTGCGACTGATGACGAGGCGGAGGACGAGGATGAAGACGACGGGGTTGAGGACGGCAACGGGTTGCTGAAGCACGTGCTGTCGAGTGCGGAGCCGCCGGCCGGCACCACCAGTCGGGAGGCACGGCTGGCCATCGCGTTTGCGTTCTCGGTGCCGCACGTGGCGTGGCTGTGGCGCACGCTGGGCCACCTGAGAGGGCTGCTGGAGCAGGAGGAGTTGCTGCACTGCAAGCAGAACAGGAAGGCGGCGGGGCCAGATGCCGTGAAGGAGCGCGTGATGGTGGGTAATGGCCTTGGTTTTTATCTTGGGTACAGGCACTTCGGGTCAAAGATGGAGAGTGTGGCCGTGCACGTGCACGTGCACTTTGATGTGGTTGCGTTCTTGCAGGAGCGGCTGGGTGCGACGATACTCCGCTGGCGGAACGGCAAGCAGGGTTTGTCCGCGGTGCAGCAACAGGTGTGTTCGTGCTTTGTGTTCGTGCTTGTACCGACACACTGCCAAGATGTCTTGATGGCATAACAGCGCCTTCCTGAGTTGGTGCTTACGTTTGGTTCCTTCCTGCCTAATGGCGCGCAGGCAATGACGCTCAAGTACTTGCAGGAGATCAAGAAGAGGAGCTTACGAGACGTGGCGCAGATGGTGCGCCTGCAAGCACGTGCCATGAATTCCGCAGCCCCGACACCTTGACACGCTCTCCTGTCCCACCTGCTGTCGCCCGTATCGGCCATGTCGTGCGTGTTACTTAATCTGCCTCGCAGCTGCTTCACAAGGTGGACGCAGCCCGCGCCGAGTTCGCGCAGGTCGATGCCGCGTTCAGCGCATTGCTGGAACACGAGAAGGCACAGGCCACAGGTGGCGTCCCCCCACAACAGCCGGCACTGCCACCTGCGGCACGGGCACCGCTTTCCGGGCCGGAGCCGCAGTCGTCTCAGGCGCCCTCCGCTCAGGGCGGCGCGGCGGGCCTGGCGACGACGCCGCCCGTGGCGACGGCTGCAGCAGCCGCGGCTGCCACGGCTGCCGCGGCTGCGGCTGCGTCGCAAGGCGCAGGCCCCGCGGCGCAGGTTCGTGAGCTGCTGTCGCGGCTGGGTGTGGAGGTGGCGAACCACCACTCGCAGCTGTTGGGTGTGCTGGAGATGCAGCGCATCAAGTACATCCCGCAGGCGCACGGCAAGGCCAACACCTACCTCTTTGACGAGCTGTTCCGGGGTGAGCAATGTGGGCAGGGCAGCTGCGATGTGTGGTGTGGTGTGTGTACTCCTTGGTGTTGACTAGCATTGGATAGCTGAAGCGGGGCTGCACAACGGTCGGGCCGTATGCCTAACTGCTGCGTGCACTTGTGTCCTCAGGCAGCGACGAGACGCCGGCGGCAGGCAGCGCGCCGGCAGAGGTGCCCGACGACCTGCTGCCCTGTGGCCTCCCCGTCTTCCCAAATCGCAAGTAAGAAAGAGCCCCTGCCGGTCTCTGTATAATGTATATCGTCACACCCATGACGTCGTGACCTCCGGGTTCATACCCTGCCTTGAATGCATCACCTAGATGCTTACATGCCCACCAACACGCGGCTTCCAAACAGGATCGAGACACTGAAGCAGGCACACCGCATCTACGGCCGCATTGGCAAGAAGAATGTCATCAGTGTCATCGAGACCAAGTCGCGGCCGCTGGATGACGTGAACGTGCACCCCACCGCCACCCGCGTCTTCACCGTGCGTGAGCTACTGCGCATGCACGTGAGTGGCGCCACGCCCCGCAGCCCCGCTCCGTCCACTGCGTCCACTGCGCCCACCTGTTGCGGCCTGCCTGCATGCCTCCGCCGTGGCTGCACGAGGCCCCTCCCTAGCACGCGCATCACAGTCCGCCAGACCTCCGTGTAACCAACCCACCAACCACCGGCACCCGCACCCGCACCTGCCCCCACCTGCCGTTTCACCGCGCAGACCTTCCCCGACTACTACGCCCTTGTGGTGGCCTCAAAGAGCGTGGCCAGGCACATGAACAAGTCCGACTACGCCGTGTGGGGGCTGCTGTCGTACGAGGAGATCCTGGACTACGCCATCGAGGGGCTGCGCGTGGCCCGGTCCCTGTTCAGTCAGGGCGCTGGAGGCGGCGGCACCGCTGGTGGTGCCGCTGCCGCAGGCGGTGGCGGTGATGGAAAGGGTGCAGCTGGCGCCGGCGGGCGGGCCTCGCAGCCTAATACAGGTGGCGGCGGCGGCGGCGGCGGCGGCAGCGCTGACAGCGGCGAGGACCCCTTCAAGCCGCTTGACGACTGGCGGCCGCCCGCGCGCCTGTCGGGCGCGCAAGTGGCGGTGCGCAAGGCCATGACGGCTGTGGCCCTTGACCGCGGGCAGGAGTACCGCCTGACTGGCGAGAGCGTGGCACCGCTGGCGGCGTGGGGCCAGGCGGCGGCGCTGTGCCACGCCCTATCGGGCGAGGCGTGGGAGCAGGGAGAGGTCATGGGCCAGGCGCGCGTGCGCATGCCGGTGTGGGAAGCGGCCGTGGCGGCTTTGGGGCGGCCGGAGGCGGGCGGGGCAGCGGCCAGCGGCAGCACCTCTGTTGAGCTGGTGGATCTGGTGAGCAGCAGCGACAGCGAGGAGGGCGAGGGCGAGCGGGAGGAGGTGGACGGCGAGGAGGAGGATGGTGAGGAGGAGGACGATGAGGCGCACGAGGATGCGGATGAGGAGGGAGTGAGGAGTGCCGACTCCGAGGATGGGGACGCAGGTGAGGGCGATGACGGCAACGGAGACGGGGCCGGGGGCGCAGACGGCGAGGAAGCGGGAATGGGGCTGGAGAGCGAGGGCGAGGCGGAGGGAGAAGGCGAGGAGGCCAGTCAGGAGGAAGAGGAAGAGGAGGAGGAAGAGGAGGAAGGAGAGGAGGAGGGAGAGGAGGAAGGAGAGGAGGAGGGAGAGGAGCAGGGAGAGGAAGGAGAGGAGGAAGAGGAGGAAGGCGAGGAGTGAGCAGTCTGCGCCACCGGCCACGGAACACAGCTCGAACAACGAATGAGGGAAGTACATCGGTGAACGCATGAGAGCGCGTACGCGGCCGTGACGCCCGTGCAACACCATGCAGCCGGGGATAGCTGTGACCCTTTTATGTGATGCACGCGCTTGGCAGTATGTGATTTCACGTGTCGATTGCCATACATGATACATGTTTTGCTGTTCCTACATGCCTTGAGAGTTGTGAGCAGAACGGAAGACGCCACGGTGCCCAAATCAGGAGGCCATGTTGGGGGGCGAGGCCTTGAGCCCACTTGTGCCTTGAGCCCTTGGCCGTGATTAAGCGTTGGCTTCGGAACTGGAATATGCTTGGAGCTTGGTTGGGGCATTTGCTTTTATTCCCTGCAATCGAGCGCTGCAGGTGTGCCCTACTTGCCTCGGAGGCATCCACTAGTGGCCACCTAGTACCTTTCATGTCTACTGTTGATGGATGTCCTTATCTTGGGAGTCTACATGACAATCTGAGCGATCTGACTACCGGACTATTGCTTGTATGAGGCAGTTTGGCACATCAAAGGCTAGCCACCTGCGGACGCCATGCCGGACGTGGTGCCTGTTGGCCATTCTGGCTGCTTAGGTGTGCTGTGGGACAGTTTTAAGGCAGGTTGGTGAAGTCCCCTAGGGTGCAGCTGATTCTCAAACCCCAGCAGATGGCCAACAATTTGCAACGGCAGGGCAGGAGTGCGCGGCTGCTTAGGTGAGAGTTTGAACGTGCGGCTACGGTAGCTTGGAACGGAAAGCCGGAAAGGGAGGCACACCTCCATGTTGTAGCGCGATAATAGCAACTTGCATACACTGGAAGGAAAGGCCCAGTGACCTGGGCAAGCTCCCGAGCACGTGGTCAGACCCAATAACACGAACCGAGTGTGGCGTTGCGGTGTGTCTATGTGGTGCTATCGGCATATCGCCTGGCCGGGCGCCCGGAGCGTGAGGAATGCGTGTTAGCAAACTTCCAGCCAGCCAGCAACTTGTCGGTACAGGAACTCCGGCGTTCGACCAGCCGCGCACTCCTGCACTACCGTTGCACATTGCTTGCCATCTGCTGGGGTCTGGGAGCCAGCTGCACCCTTGGGGACTTCACCAACCTGCCTTAACACTGTCCCATAGCACACCACACTGTCGTACACGCGGCACACGCGTTGGGGCCCAGGTCGCCACGAAAACGGTCATGGCACAATGGCAATCGAATGAACTGCCGCCTGAATGCTGAGTCGTGCCCGCTCCCGCTCTACTGACGCCTTTGTGTCTATGCACCTACCTTGTGCCTTTGTCTCTACGCCTCACATGTCTCTAGTCCTTCGACCATCACCGTGCTGCTCACTGTCCAACCCGACCCAGACATCAATCCCGTCAAGTCACTTATGTACACTCGTCCGACGCCGCGCCTCCCCAGTCCTGGCGCACACGCCTACTCGACATCTCCCATTTTTTATCTCCGCGGCCGGTTGCCCCTACCACCGCCTTCACTCCGCCGCCGGCTCCGCCCCGCCCTCCCCGGTCTGGTCCGCCGCTGTGACCGCCTGCACCAGCGCCTCCAGCTGCAGGTAGTTGATGCGGCCCATGGTGTCCTTGGTGAGCGCGCGCTCCAGAGCCTGACCGGGAGGCACGGCAGAAGCAAGGGCAGGGTGATGTGCACCAACGCCAGGGGGTGCGGCGGCCACCGGGTGACGACAGCCGACACATGCGTAGGGGCATCAGCCGCCTGGGCACCAAGAGCCCAGGGGCCTCGCAGCCGCCCGCCCAGCATTGGGGGCTCGAGGTGGACGGCCTAGTCCGATCCCAGCAACATGACACGATATGACAATACCACCGCCCAGCACCCACCACCACCACCACCGCCCGGCACCCAGCCAGCACCCACCAGGTACTCGGCGCGCGACAGCGTGAGGCCCGCCCGCCGCGCCGCCGTCATGAAGCCCGCGGTGGTGATCCAGCCGTCTGCCGAGTGCAGGTGGTAGCTGTTGCAGGCGTCCATCAGCGCCGGCAGCTGGGGAGACACCACGTAAGCCACAGCGTGCAGCTCCTGTGCGTGTGCGCACAGTGCGTGGGGGAAGGTAAGGAGTGTGGGCCCAATGCTGGGTGGGGATTGTTGACTCGTTCCACGTGCGCATAGGTTCTTACCCAGGAGCCCCCACATGCCACTACCGCATCGTCCCCATCAACGTAGCTCCACAGTCTAGCTTGGCCTCCCATCCTGCCACCCGCGATGCAGGCTCGCCGTAACAAGCTGCCGAGACCCAGTAGGCAAACCCACGCTGCGCCCCTGGCTTGCTCCCTCCTCCCTCCTCCCGCCCACGCCACGTCCAGTCGCGGCTACTCACGTCCAGGGCCGGGTCATCTGTGGGGATGTACTGGGGCTTGACCCAGGTTGACCCCCGGATGGTGCCGGGCGGCATCATGGGCCGCTCCACAGTGTGGTGCGTGGTGATGGCTGCGGCAAGAATTGGAAGGGCAAGGAAAACCCGTTGTATGTTGTTTGTTGCAAAGGTTGCAGTCATGCAGGCACGGCGCGCCAAGAGTACTAAAAAGAGTGCTAAGGAGCTTTGCTGGATGCAGCTTACCCATCTCAGTGGCACCGCCCGTGTGCACGATGGTCCCGTTCAGAACGCGTGCCGTGTACGCCTGGGTGTGTGGGGTTAGTGCGGAGGTAGGGAGGGGGCGTGTCAGTGAGTAGCGGCAGTAGCAGGGCAGCAGCTGCTGCGTCCTGTCTCCCAGGGACTGAAAGCCTTCACGGAATGCCTTCAGTGTTGACAAGGTGTCGTTGCCTAAGGTGCGCAAATACCGGAAGGCCGAATGTGGCCGGGCTCACTCACGTTGGGCAGCGAGAATGAATGTGTCTGCTCAGACTTCCACGGCGCCTGGCGGGACCCTTTGTAGGTGAAGATGCCTTCCTTAAAGTTCGGGATGGAGTTCCCAACGTCCTCTGGCGCCCGAGTGACCTCGTAGCCTTGCATGCGTCGCATCGACTCGTCTAACCCATTCAGGGTTAGCGACATGTTTCCAGTGGTCTCCATGTTGGGTGTTGCTGCTTTAAACGCACAACTAGGCCTTCGAGTCCTCGAGGTGAGTTTGATAACGCAATTACTACTGTCGCCGTGAAGTGGTGGCTATCTTCTATTGCGGATAGAACAACGACTTTTACCAGACTGTAACAATGCTGCAATGCTGTAATGTCTGTATACAGAGAATCGCTGGGCAAAGGCGCAAAGGTGCTTCATTGCCCGAAGGACCACCGGCCCCCCAAATCGCTCCCGCTGCTCATGAGGAAGTGATGGTCGTGTCAACCATATGAAGTGTGCTTTCAGAGCGGTCCCTACGGAGCTGCCCGGTTTGACGGGCTCCCGCCGCACTCAGGTACCCGCCCGCCACCCTGTCCGTGCCCTGCCAATCCCCCTCTCCTGCCGACGCACACCACCGCGCCATACAGCGGTCACACCATGTCGTCCATGCACACCACACATTGTCAGCTCCTCAATTGACTAAGCTACATGGGCGCCCCTACAAGAGCTCGAAAAATCGCTCCAGGCCCTGCCCCAGCTCCCAAATCGAAATGCCGACCTTCGCCTCCTCGGCCACCTGCAATGACGATTGAGATAGCACATTCAGCGCCTCGGTCCCCAATCTCCCGCCGCAACAGCAAAGGGCGATCGCATCGATACCCCAAACTGCCAACGGTACATACATGGCCCCACCTGCACACGCATCTCCACGCTGCGCGGCGAGGGGTACCACACTGCGTGCGGCACGCCCTCCTTGTCCTGTCAAAGTTGGCAAACCACACCACAAGTAACCCGCACGTGCTAATGACTCACTGTGGAAATAAGTATCCGAAACTCATCACAGCTGCGCAAGCTCCCCCATCGCTGCTCCACGTCCCGCCCACGCTCCGTCCTCCCCTGGCCCTCACCGTGTACTCGAACGAGTGCTCCTCGGTGCGGTCGTCCCACTCCAGCGCCGGCTGGTGGCGCTGCAGCAGCGGCACCAGGTCGTTGGCCGTGACCGCCGCCAGGCCCTGCCCTCGCTTGGCGGACGGCGCCAGAGCAAAGTCCCAGCCTGTAAGCGCGCGACAGGGCAGGCTTGGAGCGTGGATGCAGGAAGTCTGAAAGGTACCGTATGCGTAACCCAAGTTGAGCAGGCGGGATGGAAGTTGGCCACACGCCGCTGCCTGCCCCTCAGCAGCAGCTGCAGCCACCCGCCCTCACCATAGAAGTTGAGGCCCAGCAGGAACTTGGAGTGTGTGGCCTCAGACAGCTTGGGTGCGTCCTCGGCTGAGGACGGCGAGTGCAGCCGAAACAGGCCGAGGGGTACAAGAGGTCAACACAGCATGCACACGTGTTCGTTCTGGAAGTCGTTCGTACTTGCTGGGAAAACGGTTACAGACAAGAAAGGTGGCTCTCCTTCTTCAGGGGAAAAGTGGGCTGTGCCCACGCCCCGTTGGTGCAATGTCTGAGGCCGAAGGTTCCGCAACTACCTCATCTCGCGGACAAAGCCGGCTCAGCCCAAAAAGCCATGCCCAGGCAGGTGGCCTAGCCTGAGTGTTCACGCAAAGAGTTCCGTGGCCACGCAAACGAGCTCTTTGACCGTCCCTGCAGCCCGCCCTGCTGCCTGCAGGTCTGTGACTCACTCGCGCCCTTCTGCAGCAGCAGCAGGTTTGTGCGCACCCAGCTGATGGGCGCGCTGGGGCCGGCCTTGCCGATGCCGGTGCTGTAGTCGTAGGTCATGACGCTGAAGCCGTCCACGTGCTCAGCCAGCTGCGCCAGCAGCAGGGGAGGCAGGGGGAGCAGGGGAAGGAGGGGGGAGGCGTTTTGTAAGAACCTTTTTTCTAGGAAGACCGGTGGCAAGGCAGGGCACGACGCAGGGCAGGTAAGAGTGCCGGGTGTTTGCCTCAAAGCGCCCTGGGCAAGGCACAGTCCCTCCCGGCATACGGCTGGTTTCCTCTCACGCACCATTTCCAGGTCCTCGCGCGCGAACCAGGGCGCTTTCTCGTTGGCCGGGTACAGGGGCGGCACCGCCAGGTACAGCTTCTGTGTGTGTCCGCCAGGGCCGTGTCGGCATGCCACACGCCAACACACGCACGCAGGCGGACGACACCACCACGTCAGCCGGGGTTCGAGGGAATAAGGACCACTTACGAGTCCATCGTGCACAATGCCTGACGACGTCTCGCCTTGAGGCAGAGCCGTGGCTCGTTACTATCATGCGGCCGCCAGCATAACACGCCTCCACCCGGCAGCCCACGCAAGCGCCGCCGCACCCAGGGCGCCACCAGCCAGCAACGCATGTCGCTGCCAACACAACTCCACACCACACCGCGCCGCACCTTGTCGCCGTTGGCCTTCAGTGTCTGCCCCAGCATCATGACTGTGCCCATGGCCGCCCTCCGGAACTGCTCATTGGACATGCCGTTGGAGGCCACCCACTGCGACCAGCCCTCAAACACCTGCGCGGAGTGAGTAGGAGGGTTATTGAGGAACAGACCAAGCGCACGACCTCTGACGAACGCAAGAGGCACCAATGCCAACCCCCGAAACCTGTACCGAACTCCCTCCCTCTCTCATTGATCCGCCGCCCAGCCAAGTTTCTAACCACCACCACCCCGCTGGGCTGCCCCGGCACCGGCCCCGGCCCCCACCGCCAGCCATCCCCACACACAGCCACTCACAATGCCGTCCAGCTTGTAGCCCACCACCTGTGTGCCGACTGCCTTGACCAGCTCCGTGGGGTCTGCCAGCACCTGCACCTGCTCCTGCATGTCCATCTCCATGATGAAGCGGGGCACCAGCAGCGGACTGGAGCCGGGGCCGTCCTGGGGGTTGGGCAGAGTTGGGAGAAGGGGTGAAGAGGTTGACAGGGGTTTTAGAGGGTTGACGGGGACAAGGACCAAGCGCAGTGTGCGCAGGACTGCAATGGGAACCGACGACAGCGTGGTTGAGCAACTGGCGAAGGGACACATGGCCCGCACGGTCCTTCCGCGCTCGTGCACAAGCGACGAATGCGGCGATGGATGATCACATTCACATTCACATGCGCGCGCGCGCACACACACACACACACACACACACACACACACACACACACACACACACACACACACACACACACACACACACACACACACACACCTGCTTCAGCTCCTCCACCCAGGTCTTATTGTACTCATGTCCGCCCTGCGAGTTGAGTTACCGCTTTGGTTGGCTCAGTCACAGCCGATAAGATAATTGGCTTACTCCCGGGCTACTTCCTTCACCATCATGCAAGTAATCAACCCACCGTAATCTTGATCTGACCATCCTCCCGCCGGATCTGGAACCACACCGGCGACACGGCGTCCAGTTTGCGGCGGAACGTTACCGCGTTCTGGTACCCGGCCTTGTTCCTGTATAAGTGATAATGTATCCCGACAAGGCAGCCGGGTGTCATCCTCGATGCAGATGGTGTTGCAGTCTGCCTGACTGGCTCCGCCGCTACAGCTCAACCCTCGACGCCGTACAAAGACCACCGGCCGCCTGACAATGCACCCCAACGGGACCATCCACACCAGTACCAGCATCGGCACGAGGTCCGCCAGCAGGAGCACCAGCACCACCACCACCAGCACTAGGGCACGACGCACCACGGCGTGACGTAGCCCAGCACAAAGCCCTTGAAGCGCTTTTGCGTCGCGTCCTCATAGTACTCCCGGCCTTTCTGCGGAGTCACATGCGCAGGGGCGGCAGCGCGGGCGCAGCAGCGGTCACAGCTGAGGAAGCACCGAGCTGCCGGTGGTGGAGTTACCGCGTCACTGTGCCGGTGTCATGTGTCCCGGGCTTGCATCGAGCAGCGGCTGTAGCACCTATGGACCAACGCATCCGCTGACGCCGCCATCATCGCAGGGAGAGGGAGCCAACGTCGACTCCCCTCTCCCTCTTTCTCTTCCGCCTCACCTCCACCAGGGTGGCGAAGGGCAGCTTCTTCTCCATGAGGCCCGAATCCCAGATCTGCTCCTCTACGGGGCCTGCGGGATTAAAGGCGGTTCGTGGTAACATACAGCAGTCGACCACCGCTCGGAAGATACCGGGGCGTGAAGATACCACTTCCGGCGTGATGAGCCCTCAGCCCAGCGCCATGAAGCATGCCACGGCTCCCTGTAGTGCATGCACGCGCTCATCACCGCGTCGCAACCCCACTTGCCAAAGCGCGGCTCGATGTCCCGCCGCTGGCGCTGGTTGCGCCGCTTCGCCGCTGCCGCACCCTGCACGCCCGCTAAGAGCAACAGCCCCGCCGCTAGCACGCCAACCAGCGTGCCACGCGCCATTGCTATTGTCACTATGCCGGGATACAATTAAGCAGCTAGATATGTTTGTTAGCACTGCGGCTCTGAAACTGTAAGTAGGTGTTGCACGAAACGGGAGCAAGCGCGCAAACGATAGCGATCACCCTGCCGCTAGATTCTACGCTGTATACATGTCATACTATAAAATACGCAGGAGATTGGACACTATGCATGTAAAAACAGCTGAAGGATCGCGGCGCCCCATCCCGCGCAAACTTGTCAGCAATCTGGTGTTGGCCAAACTTGGCGACCAGTACCATGGATACTGCATTCTGTCAACCACTGCAGGTGTATAACTTGCCATATCACAATACAGCGCTGTAGACAGCACTCCCACGCGAGATGTCAGGTTGCCCGATTTGTTACCGCACTATTCCGTTGGAGGACGAAGCATACGTTGGGACCTGCTTTCATCGCTTCTGTGTGGGATGCATCCGCGAGTGGACGCACGCGCAGAGACGGCATCCGTCCGTCGGCCCCTCGTATACCTGCCCCATGTGCAAGCGGCCCTATGAGTACATCCTCTACGATTGCGTGCTCAAGTCCTTCCGGTGAGACCTACACAGCTGTACGGGTGGAGGAATGGAGCGTCAGTGGAACGGGATTCAATAGGTCAAAGCGGGGGGGGGGCCTGTGGTCAGGGCGGGGGCTGCACCTGGGGGCTGGACCTGGGTTGATGCACCTGCTTCCGAACTGGGCCTGAGTACTGCAGAAACCCTCCAAATATTGACATGTCCCCAACCTGGATTACAGGACGGAGTATGTGGACGAGGCGGCGGAGCGGCGGGCGCGGGCAGCTGGCGACCCTGGTGGCGCCGCAATGGCCCTGTCGGCCGGGCACCGCCGCCGCAGAGCCCTTTACGTTCACAGCGGCTCAGGGCCTGATGCAGCCGGCGCATCGGTAGCTTCTGGATACGCGGGCGCTGCCCCTGGCGCGGGTGGAGTAACGGCAGAGGGTGTAGCAGGCTTGGCGCCGCCAGCTGCAGCGGGGCGCGCAGCGCGTGGCGGTGGCGGGCGAGCGGCGATGGCGGCGTTCGGTTCTGGCGCCATCCGCCGAGGCGCGGATGACCCCGAGTTGCAGACCTTTGTGAAGCGGGAGTTGCAGGTGCGTTGAGCGGTGTGCCGGGCGCCCTTGTCTGGGCTTCGCTCGAGCCGCTTGTTCAGCGATAACCCGGCCCCCCCGGCCTCCTGCCCGCCCGTTCTTTGTCCAGGCGGTGCTGCTGCAGGAGGACGTGGCGCTGGTGGCGCAGCACGTGCTGGGCGTGGTGCGCGGCGTGGCGGGCGCGGTGGCGTCCGGCAGCGGCCGCGCTGGCGCGGCGGGCCGTGGCGGGCAGCCAGGACTGGCGCTCGCGCCGGGCAGGAACAAGTGAGTCAGGCCGCGTGCACGGTGCGCCATGCATGTTGTGGAACTGGTAGCTTTGACTCTTGCTGTTATCATGTGGCCTGTCCCTACCGTAATATATTATCGCCTGTGTTTGCATGCTTTCAGGTACGTGCCTCAGCCTAAGCGACCTCGTACGGCCGCAGCTGCGCAAGGCCCTGCCGCCACAGTTCAGGTGAGCGGTGAGGTGTGCGGTGCTGGGTTCCCTTATGCTCTCTTCCTAACCCTTGGCCTTGCGGTTGGCGAGGTCTTAAGCAACCAGTGCCAAATGTAACTTGTCTTACTCTGTACCCCTCGCAGGAATTGGAGGCAGCCCTATGCCGTGAGGCAACTTGCTTTCTCCAAGCTGACGCGCAGGAGTTTGCGCATCAGGTGGGCCTCTTCCTCACCAGCGGCCTGAGCGTGAAGGCTTACGATGAGCTTGTATTTGGTAGCGCTGAGGATTACCACACAACTCAGGACAGGCAAGAAGGTGGCCCTGCGGATGGAGCCACGGGCTCCGCTGGAGGCGCAGCCGCGTATGCTGGTTTGGATGGGGGCGACGCGGGGGGCAGTGCTGGCGCAGGCAGAGACTCAGGGGTCGCTGGCAGCAGGCGGGTTTCGGGAACAGACGTGATAAACCTTGTTGACAGTGACACCGATGGGGGTGGTGACGACTTTGGATATGAGGAGTACAGCGACGAGTGAGCAGCCAGGATGATCTAGGGAATGGTGTGTATGAGTCGTGTGCGTGACCAGGGACGCACTCTTGGCTTCCGCTGTCATTGTGCACATTATGTACCGAGTGATCAAGCTTTTCAAGCAGCAATATTGCTCAGCTCTTGGGAGGCTCCAACCTTCCGCTTCGGTTCCGAACCCATCGCAGTCAAAACTCGCGAGCGACAGCCTGCGCCAAGTAGACCTCATGACATAAACACGCTTTCAATAATATAAGCATTGTACACCTTTGAACACGGATATCATTTATGGCAGACAGCTGACTCGCTGCTAGCGCAAAGTTTGAGCTGAAATGGACGAACACCAGGAAGGCTTGCAGAATCATCCACTTGGTGCACTCAGCACCAGTAGCATTCTCAATAGGCCGCCGGCCGCGCTGGCTGCACTAGGAGTCAAAGGCGCAGTGGGTGGCAGCATCCTTGAGCGACTTGCGAGCAGCCGCGAGGCTAACCAGCAGCCGCCCAACAAGGAGAACAGCGCAGCTGATGCGTTTGTGAAGAGCGAGTTCATCAAGGACCGCCAGCCCACACGTGGCATCCTCCGCAAGGCCGATGACGCTAGCTGGGAGAAGCTCCAGAGCAAGTTCTCGTCACTGGAGGGCGAGATGCTCAACTTCAGCACGCAGACACAGGCCCGACGCGAGTCCCTGACCCGAGTGGGCGCCCCTGGGGCGCTGCAGCAGTCGACCGGCCCTAGCGCGGCCCCTGCGCCCCTAGGGCTGGCAGGCTCGGTCGCCACGCGCGGCACGGCTGCAGCCGACACGCTCGCAGCGCCTTGGCAAATGTCGTGCCGGGCAGCTGGCGGCGCTGAGCAGCAGCACCTGCCCTCTTCAGCGCAGCCCACCAGCTCGGCGCCTCCAGACTCGGGCAGTAGCCAAGACGATGACGGCTGCACGGGCAGCCTGATCTGCAGCAAGGAGCGCTTCGTCACCATCCCGCCTGGTGCAGCCGCAACTTCCAAAATCGCGAAGGCGGCAGTTGAGACGTTCGAGGAGCCGGGTTTGCAGAAGCTTGTCGATGAGGGCTTGCACAAGCAGCTGCAGCGCACCAAGGACGGTGCTACGGAGAAGTCCCGCATCCACGAACTGGCAGGTGTGTCGGGTCATTGCATGTTGCTGGTTGGATTTTGGTTGCTGGTTGGCACTGGTCACCACAAGGCTTGGGTAGCTGTCATGATGGTCTCATGCTGTCCTGGTGTCCTTTTTCACCCTATGTGCCCTTCCCCAGAGCTGGTCAAGCTGCTGCGCAAATGTGTCAAGGAGCTGGGCTCACGCTCGTCATTGTACATAGACCAGTGCATGAAGGTTGAGCGCGAGTGCATGCAGCAGGTGCGCATTCATGGTGCAGTAGGGTTCAGGTCATTGCGCTAACGTTCTGTGACACCCTTTCTCAATTGTGTCGAATGCAACCCTTTCTACCCTCTACCATTCTCGACATTCACAGGTTGAGTCAGTGAAGCTGTCCACGAAGACGTCGCTCAAGCAGCTGGAGGCGGAGCTGGCCAGCACGCGGCAGAGCCTGGCGGAGAGCGAGCGCGACTACAGGTGGGCGGGACAGTGGCGGCGGTGCTAGCATATTTTGTGCGGTTTGGGCCAAGGCTGGGCGTAGTCTCTCGGTAACTGTCTGGGCGAGAGCGGTGGGCCCGCGCTAGGGAGGGGCGTGGTGTGGGGTTCCGGCATGCAGCTCCATAGCAGGTCGTGCTGAGGCAGCTTTACTGTATGTCCTGTGTTTCCTGTGTGTGTCCTTTGTGTCCTGCGCAGGAACGACAAGGCCAAGTGGGGCATGGACCTGGAGACCCAGCGCTCAGAGGTGAGGAACGGGACCGTGGCGCTTGCCGTGCTTTGGAGTGGGACTAGCGGGCACAGCATTCCCCCTGCCAGGAGCTGAACCGGTTCCGTCTGTGTCGGCATGCACCTTGCAGGCCTCGCGGCTGCTGCGTGAGCTGGAGAGGCTGACGGAGGAGCGCGACCGGGCCCGGGATGAGGCCAAGCGGAACGACCAGCTGCGGACACAGGCGGAGGCGGAGCTCAAGGTGCGGCATTGATGGGTTTTGGCGCCGGCTGGGGTACAGCTGGAGCAAGCGGAGGCTGCCTGTTGGCTGTTTTCCTGTTTCGTGCACCTGCATAGTTTGCAGTAGACGCGATTATCCGCCTTCCACGTCCGCTTTACTTTACAGGAGCGGCTGAAGTCGTCCAGCCAGCAGGTGCGGGAGGCCACCATCAACCAGAGCGAGGCGATGCGCGCTCTCAACGAGGAGAAAACGCAGGCGGAGAACAAGATCACCGGCCTCAAGGTGCGCACCCTACACGAGCTGGAACACCGACTGTTGTCTGCGCCTAGCAGTTGCCGTCTGACATTCCATTGAGCCTGCAACTCCATCTCCTGTGCCCATGCAGGACGAGGTGGCGAAGCTGTCCAAGACGCTCAAAGCGCAGCAGGACTGCGTCACTGAGTACGAGCGGGAGGTGCAGCTGCTGCGGGCCACGGTGGACAACCTGCGCGGCTCGCTGGCGGGCAAGGAGGCGGCGTCAGGCGTGCAGTCGGAGCAAATCACCAAGGTGCGCACTGCTGTCCTGGGGATGCGGCAAGGGCTGTGTGCAGCAAGACCAGCGTATTTCCTTTTGCTTACACATTTGCAATCAACAGCCGCACCTGATCATGAGCTGATGCCGATGTCATTACCGCAGCTGCACAAGGAGCTCTCCCAGACGCGGGAGCAGCTGGCGGCCCTTACCTCGGAGGAGCAGCGGCTGCAGCAGGAGCTGGCGGCGGCGGGGCTGGACCGCGAGGAGCTGCGGGCCATGCTGGAGCAGCAGGGCGCCGAGCTGGAGCAGCAGCGCCAACGCATCGTGTCGCTGGAGCAGCAGGCGGCCGGGGACAAGGCCGACTGGGAGGCCAAGCGGCAGGACCTGGAGGTGCGTGCGCATGGATGTCTTCAAAATGGGCTGTTGTTGTCCGGGTTGGCATGAGCGGAAACAAGTGGACGCGAAAGTCGGCAAAGCTGGAACGTGGGTTGCGACCTGTGGCCACGAACTCCCCTGCAGGAGTCGGTGGCGGCGCTGACTGCGGAGGGCGACCAGCTGCGGAACACCATCGAGGCGCTGCGTCAGGCCATCCAGGTGACCAACCACCAGAAGGAGGAGGCGGAGATGCTGGCCACGCGTGAGGGCGCCGAGAAGGCTGCGCTCATGCGCGAGCGCACCAACCTGCAGCACCAGGTGCGGACCGCAGAGGCCCTTTTGGGCTCGTTATTACCATAGCCAAAGAGCCCGAAAGGATGGGGTGTTGATGAGCGCCGCGAGGCCACGCGTTTGTTGCGTGAACCACACGTGTTTGCCTTGGTGCGTGCAGTTGGAGTTTGCGGAGAGCGCCCAGGCTCAGGCGGAGCAGGCGACCGCGGCAGTGCGCAGCCAGCTGGAGGCGGCGCAGGCGGAGGTGGCTGGGAGCCGCCAGGCGGTGGAGGACAAGGAGTCGCGACTGGCGCACCTGGAGGGTGAGGCTTGCGTAGGATGGGCACGGTGATGGAAGGGCTGACACTGGCGGCTTGGGCTGGGTCGGGCTGGGCTGGGCTGGGCTGGCGTACTTCGGCACGCCCGGGAGCTGAATGTCCTGGTGGGAGACTGGGTGTAAATGTGGTACTGCACTTGTGGGTCTTGGTGTGTTAGGCAGGCATAAGTGTAAATCTTGTTGTGTGTGTGCAGGTGAGTTCGAGGCGCTCAAGGAGGTGCTGGGCGAGACCAGTGCGCTCAATGGCGGCGACAGCAGGGACATTGTGGCCACGCTGCTGTCCAAGATCGCAACGCTGCAGGTCAGTCTCGCAAGGCTAGGTGCTGCTTGGTGTCTCCTGACCGTGACTCGCGCCCACGTAGTCCTGTCAAGTCAGTACATTCAGCCTGTAAGAATTGCCTTCCTTCGTGCTACCGTAGAACGCGGCGGTGGCTGCGGAGGCTGTGCGCCGCAAGCTGCACAACGAGCTGGTGGACCTGCGCGGCAACGTAAGTGTATGTGGGTCGTGGCGGCTGCGAGCTGAGGTCAAACTGCTGCTGAGACGTGTGCATGACTGGTGATCGCTGGCTGCTTGCTGAGCCCCTGTCCCGCCCTGCGCACCGTTGGCTGCCTCCGCAGATCCGCGTGTACTGCCGCGTGCGGCCGCACCCCTCGCCCTCCACCCGCATCGCGCCCGACGGCGGCAGCATCGCGCTGCAGGCGGACGGCAAGGACCACACCTTTGCCTACGACCGCGTGTTTGGCCCCGACAGCAGCCAGGAATCGGTGTTCTCGGCGGTGTCGGAGCTGGTGCAGAGCGCGCTGGACGGCTTCCACGTCTGCATCTTCAGCTACGGCCAGACCGGCGCGGGCAAGACGCACACGATGCAGGGCGGCGAGTCGCCCAATGCGCGCGGCATCATCCCGCGCGCCGTGGAGAAGGTGCGTCCTGTCTGTCCAGCAGTGGCCCTACCTGTTCATAAAGCTCTGGCTCAGTCACCAGTGGGAGGGATGTACACCAGCACACGGCCATGGCCAAGGCTCTGAGGCTCAATGCACGCTCCCTGCAAGAGTGCACACCTTACTTGTGCTCACACAACCCATGTACCCTTCCTTCGTGCTTTCCCTCCGCGTCCGCACCGCAGATCTTGTCCCAGGCGCGCAAGCTGGAGGAGCAGGCCGAGTGGAGCTACAGCATGGAGGCGTCCTTCATCGAGATCTACAACAACCAGCTGCGCGACCTGCTGGGCGGCGGGCCGGGCGGCGCCGCGACCTACATCAACGACCTGCACGCCATCAAGCACGACCCAGATGGCGGCCACACCGTTGTGGCAGGTGAGCAACTTGCGCCCACCACGCACCGGCAGACGAGCTGACTGCTCCCAATTCGCCCACGCTTCCTCCGAGTCTGTGTTGTTTCGTGTACCGTGCCGTTTGTTGACGCCCGGGGCCCCGCTGCTGTGTAGGCGTGAGCAAGGTGCCGGTCACGGACGCCGAGTGTGCGGCACAGCTGGTGCGCCGCGCCGCCGCCGCCCGCGCCGTGGAGGCCACCGCCATGAACAGCCAGTCCAGCCGCTCCCACAGCGTCTTCATGCTCTACATCAGCGGCTGGCACGCCGGCACCGCCACGCGGCTGCAGGGCTGCCTGTGTCTGGTCGACCTGGCCGGCAGGTAGGTGGTACTTGCCGCGTGCCTGGACAGCAATCAAGGCCCGGCAGTGCAGTATTGCCCAATGTAAAGCGCTTCGCGCTGGTGTTTGGAAGCGAAAGAGGCTTAATACACTGAGCGTAATTCCCTTGCCACCCGCGTGCGGCCGCTATCACTCGACTGTATTCACAGTGAGCGCCTGGACCGCTCCCTGGCGGAGGGCCAGGCCAAGAAGGAGGCCTGCGCCATCAACCAGTCGCTGTCGGCGCTGGGCGACGTGTTCTCGTCGCTGTCCTCCAAGAGCAGCCACGTGCCCTACCGCAATACCAAGCTGACCTACCTGCTGCAGGTGCGCCGGCCGCAACTCCACCCGCCACCAGCTACTCATAACGTGTTGGCTTGGCATGCCCCTACCAGCTGCGTGCCCAACTTCACCTCGCCCAGTCTATGCTTTGCTATGGTACCAGCTGTCCTGCTACTAGCAGTACGGAGCTGACGCGACTGTCCGCCTGCCCCCCTCCATGTCGTCCCCCCCCCACACACACACAGCCCTGCCTGGGCGGCAGCGGCAAGACGCTGATGTTCGTCAACATCAACCCCGAGCCCGCCTCCGCCGGCGAGAGCCTGTGCTCGCTGCGCTTCGCGGCCAAGGTCAGCGGCTGCGAGACCGGCGCGCGGGGCGGCGCGCGTCGCAACGTGCTCACCATGGGGCCCGTCGGCGGCGGCGCGGGCGGCAGCGGCGCAGATGCATTCGACCCGGCAGGTGAGGCGCGACGGCGGGGCTCCGCCCCTGCAAGCACCTCTGGAGCAGGTATAGCGTCAGCATCAGGGTCAGGTGCATCAGTAGCATGCGCGCCCACAGCCGGGCCCACATTTCACCCGGGGCGAATGGACCCGCCGCCGCCACGTGGGGCGGGCACAAGGGCGGCAGCGGGCGCCCGCAGCACCGTCCGCGGAGCGCCTGCGTCGGCAGCACGCGGCAAGACTACGGCGACAGTGCGGGCCGCAGCTAGCAACATGGCTCGAGCGGCGCCGCTGACAGCCAGCCGCCCGGGCTCTTCAGCCATCCCCACGGCGCCAGCCACTGTCGGCCGGCGGCTTCCCAGGCCGCCGCCAGCAGTGATACCAGCAGCCGGTCTATCCGCGGAGGCGATAGCAGAAGCCGCAGCAGCTGCAAATCTTGTTGCACCGGCCACTGCTCCGCCAGGTGCGGAGGCCCCGGCGAAGACGGCGCGTGTGGTGGACCCATACTCTCGCCAACCACGCAGCCCATGCGGGCACCAGCGGCGTTGGGGCTTTGGTGCGCCGTCCATCCGCGATCATATAAGCTTTTGCCTGCGATACTGACCTTGCATGCCCGCACCTGTCCCTCTTGCTGCTATGCCCTGCAGCATCCATACGTTGCAGTCTGTCGGGCCTGCCACGGATGCCGGGAGCGGGCGGCGCGGTGGACACGAAGCGCATGAGCCTGCTGCCGCAGCGGGCGGGCGCGGGCGCAGGAGGCGGTGCCGACATGCGCATGAGCCTGGCGGGCTTGCCGCGTGGCGTGCCTGGGTCCGGGATGGGAGGAGCGGCGGGCGGGACAGCGGCGGCGGGCTCAAAGCGGCCTGCGCCAGGGGCGGGTATTGCGGGGAACGCTGCCAAACGCAGCCGCCCGTGAGGAGGACGAGAGGCGGCGGGCAGGGTCTAGGTAGGCTAGGAGTAAGGCAGTATCCCATAAGTGGCGGGGGTCATGCTGCGATAGACGCGAGGGTTGTTCTGGATAGCTGCAGGTTGTAGGTGCTACTCCTTGGTGCTACTCTAGTGAAGGACGTAAGGAGACCTTGTTGGCATCAGATTCTTCATTCATGACAGGCTGTGGCGAATGGGTGGGCGTCGTGTCGGGCCCGAGACCATGGAGACCCGGGCTGCGGCGTTGTTATTACCGTACGACAGGACCGCATGGCGCCCGGGGTGCTGCTGCCATGGGCCCCTGCAACGAGTCATGTGGCGTGGCACCGAAGCTCTGCGCGTGGATACGGTACGGTACGAGGCATACAGCTCACATGGGTGTTACAGGAGCAGCCAGGAGCGCGAGACGTCATCCAGGGCATCCACCAGAAGCCGTGCTGTTACTGCTGTACCAACATACAATCGCATTGGTGACGGTGGCCTGCAATCAATCCACACGGACTCTCCGGCCGGCTCCTATATCAGCACACTCCTCTGACCACGACCAATCCACCGTACGTCAAGTCGACCCTAAAAAAACATCCTGTACCGGCTGTACCCGTGTACCGCCACCCGGTACGCAGCTTCGTGCCGCGCAGTGCCCGCCGCCTGCACGCCGGGAGCGCCCCTAACCCGCTACCAGTTGGCCACCATGGCTGTGTTCACGGTCTTCTCGCGCTCCCGGTACGACGTGTGCAGTAGCCGCCGAGCCGCCGCCGAGCCGGGCCGGCCGCCCAGCCAGCGGCTGTACAGCAACGCCACTGCGGGGTTGTCGGTGGGCCAGCGCGCCGCCACGTCCTGTGACAGGGGCAGGGACGGAATGAGGGACAGAGGGAGTGAGGGCGCGGTAAGCGGGGGGCGTGGGGCGTGTGGGGCAATTCCTCTAAACCCCACAGCTCCGGCGCACGCCCACTCGCCCTGCAACGACGGCGTCACAGACGGCCCCGGAGGAACATCTGCGCCTGACCACCATCAACTCAACTCCCCCCGCACCCACCCTGGCCTGGCTACGCCTTCAACTTTGTAGATAATCATACATGTACCCCCCCCCCCCGAGTTAACGTCCCCCCCCCACACACACAATCCCCCACCTCGTGTGCGTATGCCGCCTCCACCTGCTCCAGCAGCTGCTGCGGACCGGCGCCGAGCCCAGGGCGCGGCTTGGGCTGGCCGCCGCCGTTGAGGCAGCCGCTGGGGCAGGCCATGACCTCCACGTACTGGTACGCGCACCGGCCCATCTTGACCTGACCGTGTGTATAGACAGGGAAGAGAGGGGGCGGGGCAGGGCGGTTGGGCGGGTGCGTGAGCAGGTGGGTGAGGGGCAGGGGTAGAGAGAGCGGAGTAGGGAGGGAGGGTGGCTGGGGCGCGCACGGTTGGCTGTCAGAAGTAGTTGTGGTGATGATTGACGCAGAGCGGCGCAGGCAGTGAGGCGCAAGGTCCCTACCTGCCGCAGCAGCGTCTGGATGTTTCGGAAGCCGTACACGCGGGCGAAGCGCAGCACCTGGCCCGGACCCAGCGCCGGCACCTCCAGTGTGAGCTCCTGCGGTGCATGGAGTGGGGTGTGAAGATGCATCATGCCGTATCATTGGGTATGGGCAATCATCCTTGCGTCCGTAGCTCGCATCGCATGCGGTGCCCCTCCCGCTCTTGCGCCCGCCCGCTGCACACCTGGAAGTCCGCATTCCGCAGCGCCCGCCACGGCAGCGGCCCCGCCGGCAGCTCCACCCCCGCCAGCTCCCGCGCCGCCGCCCGGAACACGAAGTCGCTGTAGCCGCCACTGCTGCTGGCGTCACGCAGCCCGTACAGCCGGTCTTCCGAGGGCGGCAGTAGCACCCCGCCTGCGGCTGTGGCTGCTAAGGCCAAGCCAGAGGAGGAGACGGAAGTTGCGAGTGAGGCGGGCGGCGGCGGCAGGAGTGGGTCCGGCGCCACGCTGGGGGCAGAGGGGTCGGCGAGCAGGGTCTGTGCGCTGCAGCCGGGCGGCGGGCGCTGTTGCAGCAGCTGCAACACCTCGCCGGTGGTGAGACAGCAGTCCACCTGAGGCCGCGTGGGGGCATGGGGTCACGTGGGCGTGCGAGGACTGACGCCATCTTCCCGCTCTAGAGTCCCAGACACACACGTGATACCACCCTGGTGAGGAAGAAATCCCAGTTGTGCGCTCACCTCCGCAACCCGTCCACTCGAGGACACGCCGTTGACACCACCATCTTGAGCCGCCGCCGCCACCTCCCCTCCGTCCACCTCCATGTCGCTGCCGCCGCCCGCGCCCGCCGCCGCTACAGCCACCGACCCGGCTGCTACAGCCGCCGCCTCGTCTGACGTGGTGGTAAGCTCGTCACGTGAGGCCTCCAGCTTCTTGTCGTAGCACGGCATGACGGTCACGTGGTAGAGGGCCGCCGGACTGACGCCCCAGGCCGCCGCCACCAGGCTCTTCACCAGACCACCCATGGCGCCCTGTCGGGGTGTGGCGTGCGGGAGTGTGCGCGTGGGTGACGGGACACCACCACGTGTGTGTGCATGTGTGTACAGGGCACAGTGAACAGCAAGGCGCCCAAGCTCACCACCCTTCCCCTCGACTGGCGGCTTCACCGCACGGAGCCACGGACACGCCCCCCCCACCCCGCACAGTGACCGACCCCGGCGTGTGGACTGACCTGTGGGCTCCGTGTGGTGGACATGTAGGGGATGACCTTGGCGCCGTGTGTCTTCTCCGCATAGCACACCCAGCCTGGAGGTGAGGGGCCAGCAGGACACGTGCAATCCGTCGCTGCGGTGGATGTCACGTGGCCAGCCAACCACATGTCAACGGGTGCCATTGCAATGCCCCCTTGCCCACCGTCCCATGCCGCCCCACCAACCCAGCGCTCCTGCTCTCCTGCAGCCCCGCCCACACGCGCACCTGGACAGGCGGAAGCCATCATGGGCAGCGGGCCGGGCGCCTCCTCCACCGCCCCTGCTACTGCTGCTGCTGGCCGCCCCGAGCTGCTGGCCGCGAGGTGACCGGCAGCGCCATTGCCGCTGCCACCTGGCCCCGAGCGGAACCTGTGCACACATGTACATCTTGACACCATCACAGGCTGACAAACCTAAGCAGCCACAAGGCTACATTACCCACAATACCAGTAGAGGTCAGCTACTGCACTACGCCTATCCCTAGGTTCCCGCCCCGCCCTGGTTCCTACCGCTCCCCAGCTTCTGCTGGAAGGGAGCAACCCCAGGCCCCAATTTTCAATACCCCATTGCATGGGGTTCGGTTTAGTATGGGCTTATTTACAACCCCCAAGCCCCAACCCCAACCCCACAGCAATTGCCGCCCCCGTCGCCGCCCGCACCTGCCCACGAACTCCGCCGCCTCCTCCAGTAGCACCAGGTCCCGCGCCGTGGTCAGGTCCCACACCGCCGCCGCGCCCAGCCCCTTGAGCCAGCCAGCCAGCCGCGCCAGCGTCGCCGCCGGGCTCAGACCAAAGTAGGCTGCAGGGATGGCGGTGGAAAGGTGTCAGTGAGAAAAGCATACGGTAGGTTAGCAACAATTAGTAGGTGTGTCAGTTGGTGGGGCCGCGCAGCAGACGCCACACAACGGGGGCCTCGGGGCACACGGCGGCACTACGGACAAGCCTTGGAGCTACCGTGTAACAGAATGCCTGCACGTCCGCACACGCGTGTGCGCTCAGCATGCGCATGTGCGCTCACAGCCAGCCGCACCCACCCGCCAGCGCGGCCCGCGATTGTGGCGACACGGTCACCACCACCGCCAATGTCGGGTCAGCCAGCTTTGCAAGGAACTCGTCCCCCGACTGCTGCTGCAGCAGCACCGTCTCCGCGCTGGTAATGCAGCCACTGCATGCCAGGCAGTCGTGCAATGACACCTGCAGCGACATACAACCCCACCGCGGGGGTTAGCGTGGTGAAGGTTTGGCGGCGGGTGGGGAGAAGGAAATGGGTGGTTGTGGTGCCTCACTTGCCGGGGTACGGGCGTACGGCCACAGCTGTTTAGCATAGAGCAGGGAGGCTGCTGCAGCAAAGCTAAGCCCTTACGACGTTCCAGCTTCTCCAAAGCGCTGATTGCGGCTGCCATGAGCCCGCGTGTCTACGCCTTACCTTTACTGGGTCCCCAGGGGCGGGGGCATTGAGACTGCCTGGCGGCGCGGCGCCGGCGGCGGCGGCACTGGCTCGAACACGCGGCTGCAGCTGCACCTCCTCAGTCATCTGCGTCGGGACATGAGAGCGCCCGTGTGTGACACAAGACTCTCATTGACAATACAAACGTGGCGCGATGAGGAAGTGTTTTGTCACATACGGTAGTGGGAACAGGTAGCTGGGTCCGCAGTGCCACGGCATTCCAGGCGTTGGCACGTGACCGGCTGCACTTCCCAGTGTCCCAGCAAAGGCACTGAGCGGCAAGCCACCGGCATATCAACACACCAACGTGCATTATCCGTGTCCCCATCACCACCCATAACGCCCGTTCACGCAAGTCCAGCCCAGCAGGACACACGGCACACACGCCGCCGATATCCGCGCAGCGCACCTACGCCCGCCCAACCCCTCCGCAAGGCCTCCGCCACTCACCTCGACAGTTTTAAGCTTTCCATTTAGCGCCACAACGCAGTCCTGCGACGGCGCGATGTAGTCGTTCAGGTCGGCCACGCGAATCGTCGAGGAGAACTCCATTGCCGCAGACCCGCCGCCGGCCAGTCGCTCGTTTCGGTCCTGATTTAGTACTGCTATAGAAGTAATATGGTAGACAAGCGCGTGCGGCGCCGAAGCGCAATTGTGCGGGGCTTGATGCAAGTGCGTTGCCTCGCCCCAAGCGTATATAAGTAAGTTGATTTGATACTACGATAATTATATAAACTGACTATGCAGATGTTGTCAATGAAAGCAAGGCTGAAACGTAATTCTCGTTGTGCCCGCCAAACTCAATCGCGGGGCCCCGCTAAACCCTAGGTGCCTCCACAACAAGCAAATATGTATCTTTGATAATTATGCAAGTCTACGGCGACGCGATGCCTTTGGCTGGTGCGCTGTCTGGGCCCGGCGTGCTGCCGACACGACCGGCCCAGCGATGCTGCCCTGCTCCAGAGCAGCGACTGCCTATTGCTCGGTGCTTCTCGCTCGTTGCGGCTTGTCACAGCTTTTCGAGCGCTAGCACGGGCCAATGTTTGCTGTCAGCAACGACTGTTGCAGTCGCTGGCGCCCTTTCCACGGGCTGGAATTCCGCGGCCGGTGCACTCTCGCCGGCACCCAGCGCTGGCCAGCGCCTGCAGTGGCGACGGCGGGTAATAGCAGTTGCTCGCAGTCGGCGGGACGCAGAGGGCGACAGTGGCTTTGATGCGGGCGCCGTGGATGCGGCAGGTGAATACGCGGCTGGCATTGCTGCTGGGCGTTGCCGGAACTACCCCCCGTACGTCTCGTCACATGGCGTATGTCAACAACCATGCTGGTCGGCCATCCACTTGCACTTGCAGTAACCTGGTATCATCCCCTGCGCCGCCTCCTTCGCAGAGACATTCGCCTTCGTGGGGCTCCTTATGCAGGGCCACCGGCTGCCCTGGCACTCGCCACCACCGCCCGCCGCCGCTGCTCCCGCCACCTCACGGCGCAAAGCTACTGCTGTCGCATCTGCTGCCACCGCTACTGCCACACTGCCAACCACCATCAACACATCGGGGTTGGCAGTAGCATCAGACGCGGGGCTACAGCCGCAGCTACAGCTGGATCCGCAGTACGCGTGGGTGCCGTACGGCGGGGCGCTGTACCTGCCGCTGTGGGCACGGGGCGGGCACAATGAATGGTGGCGGCTGCGCCGAGTGCCCGTAGCACAACCTCAACCGGCCTCCACCCTCACGCCCCAGCCCAAGTCGGCGGCTCCCCTGTCGGCGACAGCGGGAGTGCGGAGGGGTGCGGAGGGGCAGACGCGGGACGGGCAAGAGCTGACCGAGGAGCAGGCGAGCTTGGACGAGCTCCAACAGAAGCAGCAGCAGCAGCAGCGGGAAGGGCAGCAGCCGGCGAAAAGGAAGGCGCTGTGGGTGCTGGGCAGCGACATTCCCGACCGCCAGAGCAAAGCATCGGCGCCTGGCCCCGCCGCACCGGCACAGGGCACAAGCGCCAAGCCGCGTGGGGGCATTGCCTGGGCTGGCACACAGGATGTGGGTGAGGAGGACGGGCGAGCAGCGGCCGCAGAAGCGCCTGCCTTGCCTGCAACGCCAGCTCCAAAGAAGTCGCTGTTTATTCTGGGATCGTCCATACCCCAGCGGCCGCCCCCGGTGCCAGCGCCTGCCAGCTCCGGCGAGCAGGCGGATGCAGCACCGCTGCCGCCGCCGGCTGGGCGGAAGAACGGGTCGCTGTTTATGCGAGGCGGAGACATCCCGCAACGCAGCCGACCCGACCCGTCACGCGCCACAGCGGAGGCGGAGGAGCAGCAGCAGCAGCAGCAGGGGCAGCAGCAGGGGCAGCAGGGGTTGGCCAAGCAGCCCCTGACCTGGTCAGGGGCGTTGGGGTCCAGTTCGGCTTCGGTTCCGGCCGGTCCGGCGGGCAGCTCGGATGGAGGCGAGGTGGCGGAGGGGGCAGCCGGCGCCGCCCAGCGACGGTCGCTGTTCATGCGAGGCGGCTCGATTCCCTTTCGTGGGGAGGCTCTGCCAGGTGCGGCACCACCGCAGCCGCAGCCGCAGTCGGCTTCCCCTGCGCAGCGTGGCCGAGCAATTGCCTGGGGCTCGGCGGCGCCTGCGGCAGCGTCGGCTGCAGCGCTGACGTCGGACTCAGGCGGCGAGCGGACGGCTGCAGGGGGGCTGCGGGATGAGGCACCGCAAGGAAAGCGGTCGCTGTTCATGCGCGGCAGCGACATTCCGCAGCGCGGCACCGCCGTGCCGCAGCAGCCGTCAGCAGCAGCATCGCCGGCAGGGCCGGCGTCGGGGGCACTTCCACAAGCACCGGGACCTGGACTTGGACTGGGGCCGGCGCCGGCGTCTCAGGCCAAAGGCTCACGCCAGCCGCTAGGACAGGGGCCGGCGCAGGGCCAGGGCTTGAATCAAGACCGGGGCCCGGCTGCCCCAAAGAAGTCTCTGTTCATGCTGGGATCAGCCATCCCGCACGGGGCTGGTGCGCCGCCGCCCCCGCCACCAGCACCAGCACCACCACCGGCCCCGCGGCCACAAGCGGCGCCGCTCTTTGTGCCACGGCCGGCAGCTGTGCCGGCCACACAGCCAGTCACGGGGTTGCCCGCCGTGCGCGGAGCACGCTTAGACACTAGCGCTGGCATAGACGAGGAGGGCTGGGAGCTGGAGAGCTCGGATGAAGAAGACGGCTGGGAGGCAACGGCTGGCGCTGCGCCGCTGGCGCCGTCGTTGCCGCCGACGCCGACGCCGAAACAGGGCATGGCTGCGGCAGCGGGACCCGCCGCTCCGGGCCGGTCCTGGTTCGTGCGCGGCAGCGACATTCCCTTCCGGCCCCCTGCGGCGGCGGCACCAACGGCACCACCACCGCCACCGCCTTTGCGGCCATCAGCGAATTCACCTGCCTCCAACGTGGGGCTATCACGGGCTGCATGGCCAGCGCCTTCGCAGCCACAGCCACAGCCACAGCCGCAGCCACAGCCACAGTTGCAGTCGCAGTCGCGGACTGAGGTGACGGCTGCCAGCGCGCCTGCTGCCGCCGTCAGCAGCCCCACGGGCCGCCGCGGCCGCCGCAACCCCCTCGGCAAGCCGCCCGGTGCCGCGCCACCTGCTGGGGCTGCTGGGGCTGGGGCTGGGGCTGGGGCTGGGGCTGGTGGGGCTGAGGCAGCCGCCAGTGGGCCTGGTGCGGCAAGCGAGTTGGGCGCCCAAACGGCAGTGGGCCCGGCGCCCGCAGCAGCCGCTGCTGCTGCTCCGCCTGCAGACCCGACTCCGGGGAAGGCAGCTGCCGCTGGCCCCGCAGCTGCAGCCGCAGAAGGCGCAGAAGGCGCAGCCCCCAAGAAGCGGCGCGTGCGCGCCACCGCCATCCGCAATACGATTGTGATGCCGCGCGCCACCGCCTCACCGCCTGCTGACGAGGGTCACAGCAATGCCCTCGTGGGCGGTCCTGCCGCCGGCGGAGTGGACGCCTTGACGCCGCTGGAGGCTGGCAGTGGGGACAGGGCTGCGCAGCCGGACGCAAGCGCAGCAGGTGGTGTAACCGGGATGCCGGCTGCGCCACCCGCTACAGTCACAGCTGCAGGGGCGCCCGCCCGGCGACGAGCACGAGCCACCGCGCTGCGGCCCACGTCTGAGCCGCCGCCAGCAGACGGCGACACCGGCACAACGCAAGAGCCAGCCACCAACAGCGGAAGCGCCGGGCGGAAGCTAGGCGCGGTTGCCGCCGGTCAGCCGGTGGCTGTAGCACGGCTTCCGTCGGCTGCTACAGCCGCGCCCGTGCGCGTGCGTGTCTGGGGCCTGCGGGCACCTGCTCCGGGCGCCGCGTCCTCGCCAGCGCCAGCTACCCCATGGCTCCGGCCTCAGCCGTCGGTGCCGGCCGCGCCCTTCGCGGCGCCGCCGCTGGCTGCAACCGCCTTCGCCCGCTTCGCTGTCACCGCCACAGCTAGCGCGGTGCTGGCGGTGGCGGCGGCGGCGGGTGCGGCTGGGGCGCTGCCAACCACGCGTCGCGTCGGCCGCGCTGGTGGCGCCGCTACAGCTACTGCATCGGCTGCTGCTACAGCCGCTGATGGGCCTGCTGCTGACGGCGTGGGCGGGCGCAAGGCGGACGCGACCAAGGCTGCTGTGGCGTTCGAGTGGGAGCTGTGTGTGAGCTGCTACAGCCAGACCACCCGCCCGGGAGAGCGCCTGCAGAGGTGGGGATTTAGAGCTGCCGGTTTGCTCTTCTTCTGGACAGAATGATCTGGGCCTTTGTTGCACGGCAGTCTAATCTCACATTGTGCCAAATGCACTTCTAACCAGAGAACTTCAGCCGCTAATGCTGCATGCATTCATCATTGTTAATGCTGTGTCTTCACGTTTCGCTATGCCTGTGCCCCGCAGCTGGACGCGTGTGTGCGTTTTGGACGTGCCGGCTGACGCGCCGCTGGCGGCGGCGGTGCTGGCGGCGGAGCAGCAGCTGCAGCGGCTGTCAGACGCCGCGCCGCTGCCGGTGGGGCCAACGCCGCCGCCGGCAGCCGGCACTGACGCATTTGGGAGCGCTTATGGGGCAGACGCAGTCGCCCCGGCGGCGTCAGAAACTGAGTCAGCCTCGACAGAACAAGCAACAGTAGCCGCATCCGCAGCCCCAACACCAACAACCACACCGGCAGGGGCTGGCGAAGCCGACGCTGGCGACGAGGTCACACCAGCAGCTGCGGCCGCAGCGGCGCGCAGTGCAAGCGCTGTGCCGCTCACGCCATCATCGCTTGCAACCGCCCTTGCCCGGGCCAGCCTGCCGCAGGTCTCAGACCGGCGGCCCAGCGCGCAGCAGCGGTCGTTGCTGATGCGTCTGGCTAGGTCGGGGCGGCTGCGGGGCCTTGACCCTGTGGTGCTGAGGGCACTGGCTCCAGAGGAGTGGCTGGAGGCGGCGCGGGAGGCCGGATTCGACCCCGGCCTCGATGATGACGACGGCGGCAAGGAGGCCGCGGAGGCACACCGGAGGCTGTATGGTGGAGCGGGCGTGGGTGCGGAGGGCGGGACGGGGTCGCTGGCGTCTGCGGTGTCGTCGGTTTCGGTGGACGGGGATGGAGAATGGGGCGAGGAGCGTCTGGACGATGAGTTTGAGGCGGACCTGCGAGCCCTCCTGAGGCCCGGCAGTAGCAGCAATGGAGGCAGCAAAGGCAGTGCGGCCGCCGGGGGCAGACGCAAGGGCAGCACGGCAGCAGCCAGAAACGGCAGTAGCAAGACGCACGGGAAGCAGGCTGTAGCAAGTCCCGCCGCCACGGCTGGCCTGCTACTGCACCACATCCTGGCGCTGCAGACGCTGGCGGAGGCGGCCGAAGTGGCGGCGGAGGCGCGCATCGCAGCGGCGGCCGCCGCCGCCGGCCGGCCGCCGCCGCCCAGCCGCCGCCAGCTGGGCCTGATCCGCATGCTGCTGAAGCGTGCGGCGCGTGCTGTGGACTGCGACGCCGGGCCCTGGCTTCGCCGCATCTTCAAAGGCGCAGTCAAGCCGGAGCGGCGACTGCGGGAGCTGGTCGCGGAGATGGCGGGCGATCAAGACGCCGGCGGCGGCAGTGGCGAGTACGACGTGCAACTGCAGCTGTACGAATACGGCATGGGGTCCCAAGGTTCACTGTACGACGGCGGCAACGCAATGGCGGCGCTGGCGGCTAAGGCTAGGGTGCAGGCAGCGGCGGCGGCTGCCAAGGCGGCGGCGGCGGGGCCGCCTTTGGACCGCGTGTTGGCGTGCCTGAGCCGTGAGGGGGCCAAGCTGGTGATTGACCGGCTGAAGGCGGTCGTGGAGCGCTTGCCTAAGGAGGAGCACTAGCAGCTTGTGGTGGTGAGGGTGGTGGCGACGGTGCCGATGGTGGTGGTGATGCCATGATGGCGCAAGCGAAAGCCCCCAAGCCCCCAAAACGTCTTACAGTCATCCCACGCCGCCCTATCCTGTAAGATACCCCCAACTGTAAGATACCCCCAAGTCTGCACCCAAACGCCTACACTCCGTAGAGGCGCGGCCCAACATCCCAAACTTTGGGCAAGTTCTACAGTGTAGATAATTGGAAGATACGAGCACGGGTCGTACTGACCTAGCCGTGGCTTGCCTGGGGCCTGAGGAGGGCAGGACACATACATGCATTCTGTGGAGGTCAGGGCACATACATGCGGGATAAGGGCGCAAGTAAGGGAGGGAGGCACAGCTGGCTGGAGGCGCCGGTGGGTGGGGACTGCCATAGGGTGGTGGGAGGAGGAGGAGGGTGGGAAGGGCCGGCCGGCGGGAGTGCTACAGCCACGACCGCGCCTGCGCCAGGCGGCACCAACCTAGTCGTGCATTGCCTGGGGCCTGTGGAGGGCACGGGACACGCATGAAAGATTGAAAGGGACGGGGATAGGGACGGGGATAGGGACGGGGCAGGGGATGGGGACAGGCACGCACACAGGGACGGGGGCAGGGACGGATCTTGTGGCGGTGATGGCTGTGACGTGACGGCGGTAACAGCGACGGGCAGGGGTTCCCCCGGCGACGGGGGCGACGGGGGAGGTGGAGGAGGACTGAGGAGGACGCAGACGCGCGGGCCTGGCGAAGCAGGGCGGCGGCGCATATGGCTCGGTAGGACATAGAGTACACATGCCCGCTGCATTCCGTACGGTTTAGTCCGTCAACAAGGGGAGGCCGCTTCAGCGGCCGATAGCCCCCATACACCCCGCCAGGGACCCAAGTGGTCATCAACGCATAGGGCGAAGGCGGTCCCACGGGCGGTCCCGTCGCTGGATGGTGGCCGCTTCTTGCGTGTGGGGCGCGGCGCCTGCACGATGGGGGGGGGGGGAAAGGGGGTAAACCCGAAGATGGAAAGGTCCATGTCTGGTTCCCGCAGTTGACACGTCATTTTGTCAGCGGGCCAGCGATGGGGCCAACTGGAAGGCAAACTGCCAGGAAGATGCGAACTGCATAATTGCGATGCAAATTTAAGGTTGGTATTTTTCATTTGACAACAGCTTGAACACAATCACGCGAGTGAGAGGCTCTGCCGAAACCTTGACGACGAGCCGTCAGCGAGCGCTTTCTTGATTCGACACCGAATCGAGCGGACTGGTGGGACCTGGTGTGCCTTCGGGCCCGTGCGGTGCATTCAGGTGTTTACTGCCGGGGGCTTGTACTGCCGGGGCTTGTCATTGCATTGCCGCGCCGAGACCCACCGGCCGCGTGAGTAACCAACGCTCGCTCGCTCACCTGCTCGCTGCCTCAGACCGCAGCAACACGTGCCATTCAAACGCAGCCGATTGTAAGAAGCAGAGGCAATCCAGAAAAGCTTCACCGCTTCGGTCGGTAGCGCTAACGGCAGTGCGGCCATGACGAGGGACACGCCAGCCGCGGCCTACACACCCCGGCCGCCGCCGCTGGTGCCGCCCGCATCCGCCGCATCCGAGGTGAGCCCTGGTGTGTAGCGCTGCTGCGCAGCAGGGCCTGCGGGGTGTGGAACCGTGACGCCGTGGGGCCGTGGGGTGGGAGGGAACTGGGGGAGGGTCTGCAGGAGGGTGGCTGGGATGCGGCGGGACCCAATGCGAGGATGAGGCCCAAGTGCCGAACAACCGCAGCGGAGGGAGAGAGCGCGTGCCGGGCAAGGGCCTATCAGGTGTAGCGGTCGGCCGCTCCCGTTGCTTTACTTCTTTATCGACACTGACAGCCCCTCGCTCCCTCACGGCCCACGTAGGGGCTACTGCCACTCAAGCCCCACCAGCATGCGCGAATGGGACAAGGCAGCGGCAGTAGCAGCGGCAGCGGCAGCGGGGGCTGCGCCGCACCCGTGGCGGCAGTAGCCATGGGCGGCGGCGGCAGTAGCACCCTCAGTGGCGGCGGCGGCGGCGGCGGTCTCATCAGCACGACTGGGGATGTGGTGCTGCCGGCGGCTGCGACGAGCCACGTGGCGGCGGCGGTGGGCGTGGCGGGCGCGGCGGACCCGAACGGCCGTTTTGTGTGGGCCACGGGTGGGTGACTGGGCTGAGGTTGCTCTTGAAGGCTTGTGTCTGTTAGTGGTGTGCGTCATTGGCCATGGCAGCACGTGCCTGTCCAACTTCTGCTAGCTGCATGCAACTGCTTCCAACTGCCTCCATCCAACTGCCCATCCCAACAGACGGCAGCCGGCAGCCGTGGCGGCCTGGCGACGCGCCGCGCGGCGTTGTGGGTGAGTACATACGGAGCAAGCTCGCGACCGCCAGGCGGGCAAGCACGACGGCATGTACGGCATGGGGTCGGGGGGCTGTTGGGAGGCGCCCCGGTTACGGCCTCTGCCCGCCGGACCTGCCGGACCTGCGGACCTGCGGACCTTCCTGCAGCCTGTTGCACGCCCCTGACCGACTGCTTCCCCTCTTGCTGCCCTGTGCGGTCCGCTTTTCGGTCCTGCCGTTGCATTGCAGGCTTGCCGGCGGTCAAGCCGTCATCCTTCGTGTAGAGGAGCCATCCAGCCAGCATCTACATCCGCTGGGAAACATTTGAAGAAGCCGGAGGCCCGTGCCTGATTCATGCTTACTTGGCTTATGAGCGTGCCGCCCGCGCGTCATGTGGCCATATCGCGCCATAGGATTGGTGGGGGTTAGGAATGATACGGTATGTTGCAATGCGGTACCTGCTGTGTGCCATTCGCGTCAGCTAGCATATTGCTGCTGACGTGCGCCATCTGAGTGCGGAGGAATGCTGAGAAACGCAGCGACACGGAGGCGGAGAAGACTGAAGCGGTTACGGCTGCCAGGGGACATCCACTGGAGCGGTTACGGGTGTCATTTTGAGTGCGGGGAAACATGGAGTCACGGAGGGGAGCGGCTATGTCGTGTGGAATACGGCTGCCCAGCAGGTCACAACCGCAAATTGCTGTGTGCCTGCCTGTCGTGACAGAGAGAGCACGTGCGGGGTTATTCCGTTATTGATGTTGATTCGGTGCGCTGTGCGCGTGTGGTGCAGACTGGCTTGCGGCACTATTGCCGGTCAAGCAAGAGTTGGCTGATGGATCATTGAGGGTGTAGGGTTTAAAGACGATTGATGAGATGGCGATTGTCCGAGCGTTTGTGATGGGAAATGTTAGCCCAGTACGCATATTCATAGTTGTTAAAACGTTACAGCGCAAACAGTGCTGAATCCTGGCATGTCAGTATGTCACGTACGGACTCGCCGCGCATACAGGAAGTACCTGTGCCCGCCTGCCTGCCAGCTTGTGTGCACCTCATTTACGTGCAAACCTGAACAATACATAACTGTCCCACTGCGCACGCTGCTGCAGCGTCTGTCAGCCAATCATCCGATATCACTCCACTCCTCTCCACTTTACTGCGACCACTCCCCAAAAGCCCGCTTGCCACAGCCACCTGCACCCGCCCTCACAAGCATTCGCCACACAGTCCCACCCGCCGATCACCATCACCTCTCACCATCACCCACCACCACCCTCTCCCACCACCCGCACACCACCACCCCCACCCCCACCACCTCCTCCTGCTAGCCGCGCGCCTCCGGCCCCAGGTGCGCGCTCAGCGCCCCGTATATGAGTGCGCCCATGTGGTCGTACCCCGCGGGGCTGAGGTGCAGGCCGTCGTCCCACTCGGCCACTGCGGCGGGGTCGGACTTGTCGCGGGGGAAGGGCAGCGCCTTCTCCTGAGGGTGGGGGTGGGGGTGGGGGTGGGGAGGGCACGGAGAAGGGGGAGAGAGGAGGCAGAAGGGGGAGGCAGGGAGGGAGAGGGGAGGAGGTTAGGGAGGGGTGGGTGCATGGGTTTTGGGGGCGTCGGCATGCGTGTGTGTGCAGCTGGTCCGATTCCAACCCCACCCCGCACCCACCAGGTCCAGCAGCTTGACGTGCGGGAACTCGGCGGGTGCGGTGCGGATGAGGTTGTTCAGCTCCACCCGCTTCTCGTCACCCTGCAGCGCCCCGTACCAGGAGCACACACGGGTCGTGTGTGATGCCTTCCATCAGCATGACTGAGCGCGTGTGTGGGGACAGCAGCACTGGCGTGCAGTGTGGTGTGCTCCTTGTTGGTGTCGTCATACGACCTCTACCCCATTCTCCCTATATCAGGGGTTGGAATGACTCGCAAGTAGTAGGCCCTGCTGGGCCGGCGCTTTTGGGGTCATTCTATGGTTCACGACAGTTGGGATTGCAGCCTTGCGACTGGCGGCGGCCACCGCACCACACTGCGGCAACGCCCGCGGCCCGTCCGCGCACGCACCGTCCACCCACGCACCGTCCACCCACCGAGGATTGCAGCCAGGCAAAAAAGCCACGCGCCATCCTGCATCATCCCCACACCTACCGGTATCCAACCGCCGCCCCGCCATCACGCCACACACTTATGCACCCCAAGTAGCCAGAGCAGTGGACACCCCGCACCTCCGAGTGCACCCCTCCGCACTCCCAGCACACTGCAAACAAGTACACCCCACAGCCCGCCTCACTCCCAGCACATCCCATACCCCGTCACTGCCAGTACACCCCACAGCCCGCCTCACCAGCTGGTAGGCGGTCTCCATGCAGGTCAGCGCCAGCGCCTGCGCGCCGTGCCTCCCCACCGCCTCGTACATCTGCCGCAGCCCCGCCCACACCTCCGCCGGCTCCTTGTGCCAGCCTGCGCACGGCGGTGCAAATGACACGGAGGCACACAGACACACACACGCAGGGCGCGGTGAGCGGCGCCGTGCGAAGGCGCATGAAGAGGCAGCTGGTTGCGCCTGTGGAGATGGACTGGGGCAAGGGGCGGCCATGACTGGAACGCTGCTCCACGCAGCCGATATCGCACGTCATCAAGGTCAGCAGAAACCCCATGTCCTGCGGCAATCATTAGAGCCCCCGCTCCCACCGCAAACCCGTCAACCACCACACGCTACCCCCTACCTCCCTTGTGCTTTGCAAATGCACACATATGCACACTCACACATGCCCACATCCACACACGCACATCCCAACACACACACGCGCCTCTTTGCTCACCCAGGTCGTTGATGCCGCCCAGGATGATCACCCAGCCGTACTTGACGCCGCGCGCCTCGCTCTCCCGCAGCAGCGCCGGCAGCCGGTTTACCATGCCTGTTTCACGACCAATCGGAGTGGGTGTTGGTGTGGGCCCCTCGGCGTGTCGGCGTCCGCCATGCCTTTGGCGCGTTATTGGTGTGCGTGTCTATTGTGACGTGGCGTGGGCCTCACGCGCATTAGGGCTTCCGGCGCTACGCTATGCTATGACTTCCCCGAAACCCAAATTGCGGGTGCTGTTGTTTCCAGCGGGCTCTCTCGTCACGACATGCATCTGTGTCCGGGTTCTAAGCACAGCGAGGGCACGCGCAAGCAAGGGCAGCACCGCCAGGGGCGTACATGTACGGTGCCTCGGCTGCCGCCCACCACATCCTGACCCCCCACACCAAAACCACACCACACGACACCAAGCACAGCCACTTCGCCCCAATACCGCCCGCATACCTGCATCCCTACCCGCATCACTCACGGCCCCACTCACTCCGCGTGACCAGCTCCCCGCTCTCGCCGCGCTGCTCCAGCTTCACGCTGTAGCCGTTCTGCAGCAGCAGCTGCTGCAGCTTGATGGCGTAGGGGTGGAACTGCGTGCCGTGGTTGTAGTAGCCTGCGTATCACACGGCATGAGGTGTGTGATTTGTGGAGCCGTGGTGCATGGATCAGTGTGACGTTGGCTGTGCTCGGGCATGCGGGGGGATGGGCACGCAGGGATGGGGAAATGGTGTGCAGCTGGCGCCGAAAGACTTGCCAACAGCAGCGGCCCCAAACCGCACCAGAAGGACCGCCCATTGGCTGCGTATCCATGTGCGCATCAACAACATGATGTTGCACGCAGGTGTTGCTACTGCGGGAGCCTGGCACTCGCAGCACCTCGTTCACCCCGAGGAGAAAACCGCCCTCAACACCCCACACAGTCAGCGCCCCAACTCGGCACTTCCCCTGCACGACCAGACCGTCTAAGTATATCGAGCTCAACTGCCTCAAAGTGCTACTTACCCTCCGTCAAAGAGTCGCCGAACGCTAGAATATGCATTTGGGGACCTTCCGAATTGGACACGGTCCTGCCCACACCGCTGCCAAAGCGCGCCGACGCCTGAGCTCCAAACAGCAAAAAACTGAAAAGTCTCTGGAGGCCGGAGGCTTTTCGCGAGCTGTGTTGCGGTATTACTGCTACCGAACTCCCGTCTGGACTTCGTTTTGACCTCAGCCGCATAGTGGTAGCTTTCATGTCATAAATACGTGCAGATTCTAATGAGGAATTTGCTGTCCGCTTGGGGCCCAGGTAGCTGCTTCTGAATTCAGGATTGAACCGACAGCAGTGTCGCCGTGCCACTTTGAGTGCCTGCTGACTGCTGTCCCCCACGTCGGCCACGCTACGCATCATGTCCTGGTGCTCCTCTGCGACGACCGCCTGCTGCCTTGCCCCATGCCAGTTCCGCCGGCCGCGGACGGAGCTGCTGAGCGGCCAGTTCCGCCAGGTTCCGCCTGAACGGAGGTGCCTCTCTCTTGGCCCTTCCTCCCCCCGCCCCGGCCCACAGGCCAATCGGCGCCTGATGGCTCATCTGGACTCTTCTGGAATATGTTGCGGTCGCAGCAGAGTAGCTGCAAATGTTTTGACGAACCGGGCCGTTTGGCCCTGCCAGGCCCAACATGGGGAGCCGTAGTTGGCAGCAGCAGCATCCGGATTCACCTTGGATCGACTGCGTGCTGCTGCATATGGGGAAATCGTGGACGCACATCCAAATAAGCCCGTGGGACCGGTGGGTAGGGTGCAGACAGCAGAACTGTCATAGGGGGTGGGGCGATCGCAGGTACACCATGCATTGGAATGGTAGCAGGGCGATCGTTACATGTTTGTCAGTTTCTAAGCATTTGCCCTTCGCTTAGTTAGAAGGCCCGTCTCAGGAGTTCGGCTTTTGCTTGCACCGCGACTTGCACCGCATACTTACAGTTGCTCGAGCAAAATCTGCGGATCCGTTGAAGGCCACGCTGACATATAGCATTTGCGAACACTTCGGGCGATAGAAACTCTTAGCACCGTCCATCAATCAAACAGTACTGACGAATGCAGTCCACGCTTCCTTCCTGTTCCTCACGGAACGTGTTCGGAGCGAAGCGGCAAGCGCGTGCTGGTCGCGTGGTCGTTCGTGCTGAAACAGCTGCTCGGGACAAGCCGGCGTGGACTGGTACGTGGCGCGGAGTCCCAGCACCACCACCGTCCGGCCACTGTCCGGCCGGTCTTTGCACCTGCCTTGGCATTGCAAACATAGCTCCGCACGACCCTCACTTCACATGATTGCGAGCTATCGTTGTGAATCATGCAAGCGGTGGTGCCCTCCCCACCATCCTGCACGGGAAGGGGATGCCCGAGGCGGACACTTCAGCCGGTACACGTACACAGCACACGGCGCGCACCGGCAGGGGCCAGCTACCCTCCACAATCCCTCCAACCCCCCTCCTAAATACGCCCCCCCCAGGTGACTCGGTTCTGTCCAGGGTGGTCAACTGGGCCATTGACACGCCAGCCCTGTACGGCGCCATGAAGGTGCTGGCCAAGAACGTGAGTCATATAAGGCAGCCTGGGGGGCATGATGCGGGCCGGCAGGGGGAAGAAAGGGGCGTGATTGTGCGTGTTTCGGAAAGCAGAAAGGGAGGGGGCTGGCAGATGGCCATGGGAGCCAGGAGTATGAAGTGCCGCCGACAGGGTGGTCGCCGACAGGGTTGCCGCCCGCAGGGTGGAGCAGCACACCGTGTGTCGATGCAATTTGGAATTAGGGGGATGGCACACGGCACGCACTGGGGTGGCATCCGGTGATACGTGCGGCGCCAAAGGTCACCGGACCGGATGCAGCAGAGTTTGCAGAGGATGGCGTCGCAACTATTGCTGGCGGCGATGGATTGCGTGACGGCTGGGGAAGGACGAAGGAGGTGACCTGGTTGTAGCTGAGGCTACCGTCCAGGGAAAGGAGGTACGGGATCCCCGTCCCCTCTGGGGCCCGTGCACCTAGCCCTCCACAACACCCGTTTCTTGCCCGGCGATGCTGCTGCCACCACCGGTGCCCCGCCCGCCTCACAACAAAATGTTCCTGTGATTACAAACACGCACACATACACCCACACACACACACACACACGCACACGCACAACACAATCACCCTATACCCACAGGCCATGAAGAACTCGGCTGAGAGCCGCGGCGTCAAGTGGGACGCACACGTCAAGGAAATGGAGAAGCTCAAGGAGGTGCGCGTGTGCGTGTGGGTGGGTGTGTGGGTGTAAGTGTGTGGGTGTGGGTGTGTGGGTGTGGGTGTGTGGATGTATGTGGGTACACATACAATCACGCCCACTTCCTGCACCTGCCTTCCAACCTTTCCCGCATCTCCACCCATCTCCCCCAGCATTCCCCCGCCCCCTCACTCTCCTCCTCCCCACCTCCCTCCCCACCCCCAGCTGGAGGCCATCAAGTCTGAGCTGGAGGACCCGGGCCTGCAGCCCTACCCCGACTACTACCTCAAGCCCTTCCACGCCTACGAGACCGGCAACCTGGAGTGGCTGGCGGCGTGGGAGGTGCAGCCCGCCACGTACGCCATGGGCATTCGCACCTTCAAGGTATAGGTAGCTGCGTGTGTCGTGGCTTTGTTATATTGCGTGTGTGTGTGTGTGGTTGTGTTTTGGAGTGTGTATGTATGTATGCATTTACGCGTGTGTGGTGGGAAAGCACGAAGGGAGAGGGCCGTGAGCACACTCATGCGTGCCATTATGACGCCGTTCTTGTCCCTCCCCCCACTACCGCCGCCAGGACCACCCGGACTGGAGCGCTGAGAAGTGCTTTGTGGAGATGCGCAGCCGCCAGACCGACACCATCAAGGTTCGAGGGGGGTGAGGGAATGGCACGGGGGGGAGAGAGGGCTTTGTCCGAGCCAGAATTAGGTCCCAATAGTCAGAGAATGGGGTGGGGGGAAGCGAGAGGGTGCCAAGAGGGGGAGCCAGTGGGCGTGCTAGCGAGGGGAGCGAGAGGAGAAAGAGGCGTTGTGGTTGCGGGGATGTTGGGCAGCAGCCCGGTCTTACAGGTGGCAGCCAGCCAGGGTAAGGGGGGCAGCAGGTGTCAAACCGCAGACCATCTCGAACCTCGGTGCCCTCCACCCGGTTGAGCCCCCCAACCCGCCCTGCACCTCCGCTTGCCCCTCCCGTCCTCCTCCTGCGCCTCCTTAATCTGCCCCTCCTTCTCCCGCGCCTCCTCAACCTGCCCTCCTCCCTCCCCTGCCCCTCCCGTCCCCTTCCCCCTTCAGTCCTACCACGCGCAGCACGGGCTGCCTCTGCCCCGCCGCATTGTGGACATGGGCTGCTCAACCGGCATCTCCACAACCTGGTTCGCGCAGCAGGTGCGTGTGTGCGTGTGTGTGTGTGTGTGTGTGTGTGTGTGTGTTAGGGTAGCACAATGGTAACGGGCGTGTGTGTATCGGTGTGGGAGTTCGCGAAGCCGCCGGGCCGGCGCTCTCCTGCACCTGCACCCTGCATCTGCGCCCTGGACTCCACGCAGCATGTGCCACCGCAGGCCTGTCCCCCCACGCCCATGCAGCTGCCATGCACCCCCTCGCCCCTCGGTTTGGTCGGGGTTTGGGATCAATCTCCCGTCCTGCCCCCCCCCAGTGCCTCGGCAATTCCATGTTTCACTCAAACCGTTCGCATGAATGGCTACCCCTCCCCCCCCCCCCAAAAGATTGCCTGCCATCTACCTTTCCCTTAGCTGGTCATGAATGCAACCCCCCCTCCTCCATGATGCCGCCATGCCCCTCCTCCCCCATGCCGCCATGCCGCCATGCCGCGCTGCAGTTCCCCGACACGGACGGCCCCATCGTGGGCCTGGACCTGTCGCCCTACATGCTGGCGGTGGCGGAGTGGGAGCGCAGGAGGCAGCAGCAGCAGCAGGCGGCCAACCAGCCGGTGAGGGCTGAGGAGAGGGGGTTGCAAGGTTAAAAACCATTGGGAACAGGATACGAGCAGGGGAATCAGGGGAACAACCGTCCTCTGAACAACCGTCCTCTGGGTTGTGTGGGCTGTCCGGGACGTGTGGGATGTGCAGCCCCCGCCACCGCCCCCGCCCCCAACACATGCATCCTTCCCATCTTGTTCAAGCTGTCTCGTCGTACTCTTGTTCCCCCTCCTGCCTATATCTCTCCCCCCCCCTCTGTCAGCGCTCCGCCCCCATCAAGTACGTTCACGGCCTGGCGGAGAAGAGCCCCTTCGGCGCGGCCTCCCAGGACATGGTGAGGGAGGAGGGGGGTGGGTGGGAGGGGGGTGGTGGGAGAAGGAGGGGAGAGGGGAATTCCATAGCAAATTCTCTCGCGTTGCATGTCGTGTGGCATGTCGTCTGCCTGCTTTTGGCGTGAATTGCAATCTTTTCGCCGCTCATTGCTACACCGTTGGTTGCCTCACATGCTCACCTGCGTAACTCGCCCGGGCCCTGGGGTTGTGTGCACAGGTGGTGTTCAACTTCGTCATTCACGAGTGCCCGCAGGTGCGTCGCTCGCGCACACCGAAGCGCGCACGCACGTTGACACCCTTGCACCATCGCCGCACCAACACCACCCATCGCATACACGGTCTTTGTGTTCGCCACTTCCCTTTCGTGCTCTTATTACATCCCGTTTACCATCTACACCACTGTCTCCTCCACTAGTCATGCCTGGAACCCACTCCCGCGCAAACACACACACACACTCCTGCACCCACGCAGCACGCCATTGACTCGTTCGTGTCTGAGGGCCTGCGCATCATCAAGCCCAACGGCGTACTGTGCTTCATCGACAACAACCCCAAGTGAGCGAGGGAGCAGGCAGCAGGGAGGGGAGTAAGGGGGGTGGCAAGGTTGAAACGTTGGGAACAGACTACGTGGGGGGTAAGGGGGGTGGCAGGGTTGTACACATCGGGAACAGGGTGCAAGGGGGGTAAGGGGGGTAGGGGGAAGGAGCGGCAGCAGAAGTGCCTGTGTGCGCGATGTCGTGCCGTCGGCGCGGTGTGCTGCCGCCCCTCCCCCGTGTCTCTGCCCACATCCTTCCCTACCTCCTGGGAGTGGCGAAACCCACGTCCCCTTCCCCAACCTCAATCCTCTCGCCCACCTTCTCTCCCTCACCCTTTCCACCCCTCTCACCCGCTCCCACCCACCCCCCACCCACCCACCCACTGTTCCTGGCTACGCCTTCACTTCTTAAATAATCCACTTATGAATGTATCGGTAACCCCCCCACCCCACCCCACCCCCCACACACCGACACACACACGCACACGCACACACACGCCTCAGGTCCAAGACCATCCAGAACCTGCCCGCCCCCATCTTCACGCTCATGAAGTCCACCGAGCCCTGGTCCGACGAGTACTACAGCTACGACCTGGAGGTGAGGGGAGGGGGAGGGGGAGGGGGAGCCGGGGAGGGGGGGCGGGGTGGTGGTTTGGAGGGGCCAGTGTCTGTCGCCACGACGACTCGCCAGCTGTGCCGATGTGCCTGGCTACAGTTTCACGACTTCTTACGGTAGTTAACCGCGAATGTGCCGCCCGCCCCCTTCCTCCCTCCCAAAGGCCGCCATGCGCGCCGCCGGCTTCCGCGAGGTGGTGACTGTGGAGACGGACCACCGCCACCGCTGTGTCATGGGCATCCGGCCCTAGGCGCCACCACCACCCCAAAAGGGCCCCCCTGTGAAGGAGGCGTAGGCAGTGGTGTGGGCAGAGGAGGCGGGGGCGGAGGCAGAGGAGGTGTGGGTGGTGCGCAGGATGTGCCCCGGCTGGGCGTGGAAGACTGGGGAGCTGTGATCACGGAGCTGTGATCTGGGCGGCTTGCTTTCAGCAGCAGCGGCAGCAACGGCAGTGCGCAGTAGCGGCCGTGGCAATAGCAGCTGTGGCAGTAGCGGCCGTGGCAATAGCAGACAGGGCAATAGCAGATGCGGCAATAGCAGACATGGCAGTAGCAGACGCTGCAGTAGCTGACGACGGCAGTGCGCAGTAGCAGCATTTTATCCTGTGGGGCTAGTGAGTGCAGTTGCCGGCTTTTGGGTTGACTGGAAGGCGCCGGTTGGAGTCAGCAGCTGGCTACGTGGAAGGGGGGCCGCAGGCAGAGCATGATTGCATCCAAAGGGGGTGCTTTTTTACATTTCATGGGTGTGGATTCGCCGGTTTGGAATGTGGTGTGGGTGGTGTGCCCGGTGAGTTTTGAATGCAGTGGGTGATCACAGATTTGTGGAATTGTAGGGGCGATGGCGGTGATCGTGGAAGTGACGTCACGTACTCGCCGAGAAGGCTGTCCGGACTCAGGCGCGTCAAGCTTTCTATGTCCTGAAGGATACGTTTTGCTAAACAGCTGGCGTCCCATTCTGAATGTAGTCTAATGAGATCATGCAGGCCCAAGGGTGCCAAGATAGCTGTCGGTTTCGGCCCCCAGACCGAACGCCTGATATTTCGGGCGCCGCGCCGCGCGAGCCGCAGCCGGCTAGTGCGACCGCCGCTGCGACGCAGCAGTGGCAATGTAATGACAATGTGATGGCTGCTGCCGCGGCGACAGGGACCGCCGCAGCACCAGCGTCCGACGGTGCTGGAGTGCAGCCGCCGCAGCAGCAGCCTGCTTGGGGACCGCTGCGGACTGGCCGTATTGACACTGACGACGACGAAGTGGGCGGCGGCGGCAGTAGCGACGACGAGAGCGGTGTCGACGACGGCGAGCGGAGCGGCGGCGGCAGTAGCGACGACGAGAGCGGTGTCGACGACGGCGAGCGGAGCGGCGGCGGCAGCAGTAGCTGCGGCGGCAGCTGGCGACCTTGCTGCCCGCAACTCGCGGCGGTGGGGTCGCCGGCAGCTGCAGCAGCAACAACAGCAGCAGCATGCGGCCGTGCCGGCGCGCAGCACCATGCGGACCCGGAGGGTCAGTCGTCGCCACGCCACCATCCACAGCAGTCGCAGCACGCGCCGCCGCCTGCTGACAGCCCGCACGCCGCCGACGGCGCCGGCAATGCCAGGGGCCGCAGGGGCGACGGCGGCGGCGGCGGGGGCGGCGGCAGCTCCGGCGATAACGGCCGCCGCCGCGGCGGGGCGGCCTCCTGCAGACAGTCGGCGGCGGCCTGCTGGCTGGAGCGTCAGCGCAGCAGCCTTCAGCGGCGGGCGCTGCCGGGCATTCTGGAAGCGTACCCCATCGGCGTGCGCGAGGCGCTCGACCCGGCCTCCCGCGCCGCCCTGCGCCTCACCTGCCGCGCCGCCCTGCACACCGTCGACGCCTTCGCAGACAACCTCCGCGCTCCTACCTTCTGCAACGGCCGCGCCGGCGGCGCCGCCAGCGGCGTCGCCAGTGGCGGCGGCGGGTGTAGCACCATCAGCCTGCTGGCTGCTCGCTGACGCCGGCGGCAGCGCCGTGCTGTTGGAGCTGGCGGCGGGCCTGAGCCCAGCAGGCATGAGCAGCATCGCTGGAGGCGGGGGTGGTGGAGACGGCGGGGTTGGCGGTGGTGGCGGCGGTGCCACGATGGCACGGTTGCAGGCGGAGCGGGCCAGGCGCGTGTCGCTGGGCGAGATGGTGGCGGGGCTGCGGCGCATACTGCTGACCCGCGGCTGCAGGCCGGGCGGCGTGTTCATCGACCTGCAGGTGGGCGGGCGGGTGGGCGGGCGCGGCGGGTGGGGGCTTGTGCCGTGGTGTGTAGCAACGCAGGGGTTGTTGATGTGGCTTGGATCCGCCCGCGCGCCACGTGCTGCGCTGCTGTGGCAGGTGCAGCTGTCCACCAGGCGGGGTGCGTCAAAGCCGCGAAATGTGCCAGTACGGTACTCCCCGCCGCCAGCTGCGGCCCACCCCACCAACAAGACCACCACAACCACATACACGCATGTGCTTCTGTCGCTGCCGCTCAACCCACACACACAGGACAAGGTGGAGGAGGAGCGGCAGGCGCGTGGGCTGGCAGCACTTGCGCTGTTGGCGGAGGCGAATGCACGAAATGCACGCGCGCTGGCAGCGGCCGCCGCGCCAGCGACTACAGCCGCCACTGCTACTACGGCGGCGGCGCCAGCTGCCGCAGCCGCAGCTACAGCCCTCGTACACGGTGGCGCAGTCCTGCCGCCGCCCAATGCTACTGCTGCTACTGCCGGTCACGACGTGGCGAGGCCAGCTGGCGGCAGCAACGCCGAACTTGCATCGCCCTTTGTGGCGCTGCCCTTACACAACAGCACCGGTGTTGAAGGCGACCCAGCCAGCAGCCCTCCTGGCAATGTCAGTGCGGCAACAGCAGCAGGAGCCGCCTGTCCTACTTGCCACGGCACCAGCAGCAGTGGCGGCGGCGATGGCAAGGGCAGCGCACGCGGCGGCAACCACGGCGGTGCCGCTGGTGGTAATGGTCCCGCCGCCGGAGCTGCTGGTGCGGCTGTAGCAGCTGCTGCTGACCGTGGCGGCCCGCGGCAGCAGCAGCAACTGCCGCGCCTAGGCTCCTCACCACTTCGCCATACCCACCAGCAAAAACAGCAGCAGAAGCAGCAGCAGAAGCAGAAGCAGAAGCAACACTCGCTCCTGCTACCCTACCAGTCCTCATCAGCGGCAGGGCGGCAGAAGCGGCTGCTACTGCCGCGGAAGACGTCGGCGGAGCGGCTGCCATCGCCGCCGCCGCCGCCGCTGCCGCCGCCGCTGCCGCCCACCTCTTCCGGGGTGTCACGACTGCGCATCACCAACTTCTGCCTCACGCCCGGTGCACCGGCGACCGCAGTGGCGGCGGCGGCGCCGAACCTGACCAGCCTGACCCTATGCATGTGCAAGAGGTGCGTGCTGTGGTGTGCTATGCCGTGTACCGTGTGCCATCTGGCCAGCGGGTGAGTGCGTGTTTAGGGTTAGTTCCTAAGGGGGCCGTACGGCGGCATGGCACGGCATGGGGTCATTGAGTCAACCATGGGGTCACTGATGTCTCCATAATGTTCCCCTCCTGTCCGCTCTGGGCCCTCCACAGCATCTCAGGCCTGCCGGACGTCATCGCCGGCGCCAACGGCGGCGCCATCCGCGGCAGTCTGCGGCACCTGACGCTGCGCATGTGCGGCGGCTGGCCGGAGCCGCTGGGGCGCGCGCTGCAGAGCTGCAGCGCACTGCGGCACCTCACGCTGCCGCTGATTGTGAGGAGTTCCGGTAAATGAAGTGGACAATCGCATCGTTGCATGATAGCGCCTACGGGCAGTTCAGCCGGTCTGTTCTGTCCGTGTGAGAATGGCTGGCAAATCATCCGCACGCAATGTCAAGGTTGTGATGTGGTTGCACTTGTTATGTGTGCTTGTACTGCAAATAAGCTCGCTGCTGCTTGCTTGCGCCTGCGCCATGCCGCTGTTTGGTTACTGGGCCGAGTCCCTCGTGGCGCAGGGGGACCACGTGGCATCAGGAGCCATTGATGCGCTACGGCGGCTGACCCAGGTGAGGCCGGGTACCGTACGCATGCACCAGCGTTGGTGATGGATTAGAAGCTTACACCAGCTCCTCCCTCTTTCCTCCGCACAACGTGATGCCCCTCACCTCTCGGCTTCCTGACCTTTGCCCACTCCGCCAACGTATTCCCCAAAGCACTATTCCTCATAGCACTCCTGCACCCAACCACCAACAACCTTGTTGCTTGTCCACGAGCCCTTTAAATTGAAACGTATGGTATGGCATGCGCTGCAGCTGCGGTCGCTGGACCTGTCCCCCGCCGGCCCCAGCCGCCGCGCCGCCGCCGCCGCCGCCGCCGCCATGGTGGCTCTGACGGGGCTGACGCGGCTGATGGCCAATGAGGCGTCGCTGGCGGCGGTGGCGCCGGCACTCCGGCACCTGCGCGGCCTGCGGGTGAGAGCGAGTATGCATGCAAAAGTGAGGTAGGAGGGCATGGCGTGAAGGTTACAATGGCTGTTGCTGTGACCGGCGCTGTCCGAAGATGTATTTTGAAAGGATTGCTAAGGGTTGCCAAGAAAGCCTCCATGCCTTGTGGGTCAGTGCCGCTCTTTAGCTAGGCATCCACGCAAATGCACAGGTACTGGGCGTGGGGCCCTACTGCTGCACGGACCGCGAGGTCAACGCCCTGGCGGCGTTGACCGGGCTCACCTGGCTGCGCGTGCTGCGCGTGAAGCTGCCGGCATCTGCGCCCCTGCTGGGCCCGGGCGGTGCCAGCGCGCTGCTCGCCCTGCGGGCCGCGGGGCAGCAGCCGCCGCCGCCGCTGTACCTGCCGCCGCACGCGGGCTGCCATCCCAATGTGCCGCCCGGGCACCAGCAGCACCCACTGCAGCAACAGCAGCAGCAGCAGGCGGCCGGGGTTTTGGAGGGTGCAGGCCCCGGCGGCGGTGCTGCGGTTGGCACTGCGCCACCCGAGCCCCTGCTGCCCACAGCCGCAGCAACCGGGAGCAGAGGCGGAGGTGGAGGCGGCAGCAACACCAGTAGCGCTCTGACTGGTAGCAGCGGAAGCGGCGGTGGTGGAGGCGGCGGCGGCGGGCTTCATGGCGGCAGTAGCGTGGCAGTTCCGCTGCCTCCAGCCCTCGAGGAACTGCTCATCGAGGGCGGCGCCGCCCCTGCCGTACTCGCGGCCCTTGACGTACCGCCCACCCTCCGTACACTCTTCGCCGACATTGTCGTACCGTACGACGAGTACTGCGACGAGGACGTGGCGCTACTGCCGGCGGCGGCCGCCGCGTTGGCGGCGGCTGTAGCACGCTTCTCCGGCGGCCGCCTGGGCCCTGACCTCAGCCTGGAAATCCGCGGCCCGACCGATGTGGGTCGGCTGGCGCCGCCGCCGGGTTGCCTGGCCGGGCACGGCGTGTGGATGTCGGCTCTTGGGCTGCTGGGGGGCCTGCGGCGGCTGTGCCTGTGCGGCTTGGCACTGGATGAGGTGGACACGGCGGCTCTGGCGGCGGCCGTGCCGGCCTCGCTGCAGGTGCGTTTGGAGTGTTTTTGGTGTTTGGTGCTGCATGTACGGCGGGTGATGTGGGTACTGTGGGTGTTGTCAGGAAGCTGCTTGCCGCTTGCGGCTGCTGTCAGGAAGCAGTGGTTGGCGTACCGCGTTCCTCCAGCCACACAGCCGCACACGGCATGGCGCATGCGGTGTTATGCGTCTGCTGCCCGCCCTAGCCGCCGCCCTCGCTGCTGTCCATCGGCATACCAACATACACACCACGGTGTTGAAGAGCACAAGGGGAGACAAAACCCGGAACCAGTGTGTGTTTGTATGTCCCCATGCGCTGCCCAGGAGTTGCTGCTGGAGGACTGCTCGCTGCCGCTGACGGCTGTGGGCTGCCTGGCGCCGCTGGGGGCACGGGGAGCAGGGGGCGGGGGGCTGAGGTATCTGCAGCTGAGCCATGCGGAGGAGTGGAACGACGAGGCAGCGGTGAGGCCGGGGCCGAGGGAGGGGCGGCCGGGGCTTGCCGTGGAGCGGCTGGCGTGCGTGTTGGGAACTTGACGCAATCCACCATGCACCAATGCTTGCCTGCTACTGCGACTGCTTGGGTAATGTGGTACGTACTCGCCACAGCCACACGCCTCTCAACCACACCGCAATGGGCCCGGTGCCGCCAACGGCTACAGGTCCGGGGTGTGCTGCTGGCGGTGCTGTGCGCCATGCCGCGGCTGCAGCGGCTGGGCTTCGGCTGCGCCCTGTCGCCGGCCGTGCGGTGTGCGCTGCGCTGGCTGCGTGGCGAGGCCCTTCAGCGCCTGGGCCGTGACCCGGAGGTAGTCGAAGAGCCAGAGGATTCGGAGCTGGGCGAGGAGGCCTTTGAGGAGGATCTGGATCGAGAGCTGTATGACGGGGATCACGGCGGGCTGGGTCTGCCGGGGGGCGGGCGGGAGGTGGCGGGGCTACTGGCGGCGGTGGGGTTGCAGCTGGGCAGCGAGCGGGGCGTCGGCGAGGAGGAGGAAGGGCACGAGGAGGAGGGGGTTGACGTTGAACCAATCCCGTAAGGAAACAGTCGCGTGGCAAGGAGAACTGCAGCTGCATAAGCGAGTCGTTGTACGAGGAGGAGGGGGGATGATGGAGGGAGGGAGGGGAGGGAAGTGCTGTTGGCGCTGTATAGTGTGGGAAGGGCGGAAGGCTGGGGGGGGGGCGGGCGCAGCGATGTGTCATGTGTGGGGGCGGCGTGTGGAGTATGCAGGCATGATGCCGCGGTCTGCAGGGACGGCACGCGCTGTACGGCCGGACGGGCCGTCGACTGATCAACCTGTTTTGCTGCTGAGGTACCGTGCCCGTTGTCGGCGTTGATCTGCAGTGTATGACCCGCTGACTAGGTGCGACTGTGTATGTGGCTGGGTAAGACTGGCTGACGAACTGGTCACCAGATCAAGCATTCGGTAGCGGTAAAGACGTAGCGGTAAAGACGTAGCGGTAAAGACGTCTTGCGCTGTTGCGCTAGAGCAGTTGTTGAGGCGGATTCGCAGATGGGACAGACTTGCGTGGATTGGTGCATGTCCCATGCCCCACTGACGCTGGCTGTTGCGACGGTCTTGGAATATCGAGAGCTACGCCCCATCAATCCAAAGCACTCACTCATACGCCGCACATTTTGTTGATCCGTGTGCTGGTGTCCGTGTGCTGGTGTTTGTAAGCGCCAGCATTCAGACGCAGGTCGCACACGTCCTCATACTGTTGCAACACAAATACATGAACAGTGGGCTCACAGGCATTGCATGGCAAACATACCACGCTGCGTTGCCTCCGCTCCTCCCTCCTAGCAAGCATGTAAACGCGGCCTCTGAATTCTGAAGCTGTAGGTGCTTCGAGCTTTCATGTCAACACACACACGCACATGAACACGCGTACCGCTTTCTCTCATCCCATCAAAGTACAGACAAGAAACAATGTGTGCACGGTGTTCTTCTCTTGCTCCTCGCAGTCTCATGCCTCCTGCCCCGCCTGCCCGGCCGGCAAAACAGTGAGCAACGCCACCCAGTCGCACCAGTCTGAGGCCCTAATGCAGCAGCAGCAACTCACCTAAAACTGCATGCACTGCCAAACGCGGCTCAACGCGGCTCGCGAGCCTCTCCGCCTTGCGCCTGTCACATCACTGGCGCACACATCGACCCGGGGGTCTCAACGTCGGCGCTCACCCCAGCAGCGCAACACCGCTGAGCGGCCGCCCAGAGGGCCCCTGACGCCGCTACCAAGCGCCACCTGCCTCGTCGCAGCCCTGCCTGCCAAGCGCCCCCCCAACACCAACACCAACTCTTCCATGATGGCCGCAACCCGGTCGTGTGTTGCGCCATGGTACCTCCCAAGTGCTCCCTCAAACAACAGCTCTCCAAATTAGCCGGCTCCATCCTTTAGCCCAAGCTCACACTTCTCATACTCAGCTGCAGCCTTCCATCAGCTGGCGCAACTCGCAGCTACCAACGTGACACTCTGTCGACTCGAGCTGTTTAGTTCAGCTCCTTGACGGGCGCGCGCACGCGCACGTGCAGCTTGTCCGAGGCGTCGCGGACGGACAGCCGCTCCTCAGTCCGGATCTTCTCCTCCAGACCGATCAGCTCGTTGAACTCATCAAAGTGCGCCAGGCCCGACATGTCGTCGCGCGTGGTTCCCTGCAGCGAGTTCAGTAGGAGGCACCGGTGAAGGTACAGTATGCAGGAGGGGCAGGCAGGCAGGCAGCTAGCATCATGACAGCGTGGGCTCGAACCTTTTGTCGGGTGCAATTGCGCCTGCTCCATGCCCATGCGAAGGCCACAAACACGCACGCCAACTCCCCCTTGCGCTTTCCTAATGCACGCACAGCCTCACACACGCACCTTGATCCCCAGGGTGCCGTACACGTCCAGCAGGGCGCGTGTGGCGGCGTACAGCCCCGCCAGCGGGTAGACGGCCATGTGGAAGCCCAGCGCCTGGAGCTCGGCGGGCGTGTGCAGAGGGGTCACGCCGCCCTCCAGCATGTTGCACACGCGCAGGCCCTGATCGGGGAGGGAGGGAGGGAGGAAGGGCAGAGGGTGGGCAGCAGGGTGGGCGGAGGGACAGGTGAAGGGTGGGGGTTGTAAATACTAGCCCAAACTAAACCAAACAGGGGGGTTGCAGACTTGCAGGTGATGTAAGAACTGAGGAAGTCAGGGGGCCTGAGGCGCAGCATGCGGGCCGCATGTAGTCGTGAGTGCTGCAAAGCATCCCCTGTGCCCTGTCCGTCCTCGGTTCGCGCCACCCCGCCTGCGCCCACTGCACCCGGTGCTCGCTCCGATTCGCCCACCGACGGTCACCCGCCAACCCCCTCCCCGCCACCTCCACATCAGCATACCACGCCAGCTATCCCCCTCTCCCCTTCCCCCTTTCCTCTTCCCTTTCCCTTCCCCTTCCTCTTTCCCCCTCCCCTCCCCTCCCCACCTTGGTCTCCCGCCCAATGACGGCCAGCTCCTCAGTGCTGCGGGGCGCCTCCACAAAGGTGGCGTCCGCGCCCGCGTCCGCGTACAGGTTGGCCCGCTTCACGGCCTCCTCCAGGCCGTACTTGGCGCTGGTGCCGCGCGCGTCCGTGCGAGCCACCAGGAAGAAGTCGTGATCGCCGATGGCCTCGCGCGCGGCGGCGATCTGACGATGGGGCGGGTGCGGGGTGCGGGGGATGTTTGTTTTCGCCCTTACTCCACAGGAAACCAGAGGACGCAAAGACGCATGGCAAGCCAAATTAAGTGAAAAGTGCTACGGTGGTGAGGGCGGGGGTGTAGGCGGCAGCATGAGCGGCGCGACATGGAATGGTGGCAAGCTGTCTCCACCACCGCCGTCCTCGCTAGCTTGTCGCTTTCCGTGCTGCTCCTCCGGCCATTTGGGAATTTCACTGCTGTGCAGCCCCTGCCCACTGTTGTCTGACGTACCCTTCCCTCCCCGTCTGCACTCCCCGTCTGCCCTTCTCCCCGCCTGCCCTTCTCCGTTCTCCCACCTCCCCCTCGTCCCCCTCCGCCTGCCCCTCCCTCCTCCTCCCCCTCCCCCGCCCCCTCCCCCTCCCCCGCCTGCTTCCCCCCTCACTCTCACCTTGGCCGCGAACTCCTCCATGCCAATGACCTCCTTGTTGCGCATGTGGCCCATGCGCTTGGGCCAGGCCTGGTCCTCCAGGAAGCAGCCCTTGCAGCCCGCAGTGATGAGCTGCCGGATGGTGCGCTGCACGTTCAGCACGTTGCCGCCGCCTGCCCGCGTGCGTGTTGTGTGTGTTGGGGGGGGGGGTTAGTTAAGGAAGTGGTAGACGGTAGACCATCTTGCGGAACATCAAGCGTTACCGACGATGTCGGGGGGGTTACATTCATGATTAATTAAGAAGGGGGGGGGGGCAGGACAGGGGCAGGTCCCAGGCAGGACGGGTCGAGAAGAGGCGATGTTGGTACGGCGTGTGGCGATGCACAGGTGGCAGGCAGCCACCCATGAAAGATGGTGTTGGGGGTGGAGAGCACGTGTTGCTTGTGTGCAGGTTCAATGATGCACCTACGGAGCGCCGCCAGTGCCAGCCGCCGAGCGCGCGTCCGCTCATTCAGCCACGGGTTGCTCCGTGCTGCTGTGACGCGGCAGGTGCTCCACGCGCCTCACGCCCCCGCTGCTGCTCATGCACCTCAAAAACCATTGAACCGAAACGACAACCGTTTCCCCATGCGCCCTCCCTCCCTGGCAGCCCCTACCGCAGCCTTAGCTTTGTCCTGGACTCCTGGAGCACCGCCATACCACACCCACATCCCTGCCACCCGCAGCCACGCTTTGCCTCCCGACCATCACTCCCTCTCCAATTTGTGCACGCGCACATGCTGACATGGCCCAGCTGACATGACCCAGCTGCCTACAAACGGCCCCACATGCCTCCAAACGCACCGGTGTCGGCGTCTGCAATGATGTGCAGGGTGGGCACGGCGCCGCTGATCTGGCCAGCCTTGCGGGCCATCTCCGGGGGCGTCAGCAGGCCCAGGTCGGGCTCGCCGATGACGGTGGCAGACACCTGGCATCGTCGTTGTGTTTTGGAGGTGGGGGAGGGGGTAGAGGTGGGGCGGCAAAGGTGACGTGGGAGGGGGGGTATCGGGAACGCATGTACAAGTGTCCGGGAAGGGAGGGCCAGGGAGGACCGCAGGCGACGGCAGGGTGCAGAGGCCTTGCCTGTGCGGTGCAGCAGTGCAGCAGTGCGAAGGCAAGGATGGTGGCCGATCATGGAAGGGGGCGTGCAGAGTGCAGGGGGGGCGCGCATGGCCGAGTGCCGTTACGACATGGGCGGGTCTGGGCTGCCCCCTCGCTGTGTGCGTAAGGCGGATTGCACGCGTGCCGAGGACAAGACCCGTCAGACACGCCCCGAGCTCCCGTGCTTCCGGGGTTCCTTGCTGTGATCCCTCGTCCTGCTTGTCACGTGTCTCCAGGCGTTACGTCGCCACACTGCGCCAACGCCGACCTGCAATCGGTGAGCCGGTGACCCGGCCTGGCCCGGCAAACCCCAACCCAACACACGCCTGCCACCACCCACGCACAAGCGTGCTTCCCCGGTCCGCCAGGACTCCCGTTGGCCATGTCAACCAGAGTCACCGCCAACGACTCGACACGCCCGCGATGCACTCACCGCATAGCCGCTGCAGAGCCGAACAAATACAACGTATTTGGATGAGCCATGCAAGCAGCAGGAAAGATGCAATTCATCAGCGCAAGCAATCGCGATCTATTTGCTTGCAGAGGTGGCACTTTCACAACTCGGCAAGCCCTGCCACGCCGCACCTCACGAACCCAGCCTTGATCCCCTTCTTGTAGGCAGCCTTTGCCGACAATGCGTCATAAACGCCTGCGCAAATTCAGCCAGGAGCACCTGGTGAAGGACTGCCGCGGGCGTTACGTTGAATTGCTTGCGGGGTCGACGAGGCTTGCGCACCGGGCAGTAGCAGGCAGCCGTTCTCCTCAATCATCCGGTGGAAGGTAGTGCGGTGGCCGTTCGATCCATTAGCAGCAGCGGACACACGGACAACACGCCGGCCATTTGCGCTCCGACGGGAGACCCCGCGGGCGCTGGCGTTGCTCGACTGTAGGCTAGACGCGATCATCTTTAAGTATGTTATATTACAGCAAAATTCAGTTGCGAAACTGGTGAATTCGCGTGCAGTCGGTGCGTCGGAGTTGGAGGTGCAGCAACAAGTTCAGGTCTCTCAGCTTTTGATCGCGCAACACTATAGCTGCACTATGAAGCTCTCATGCGCAGAGTTATAATTGGAGGAGGGGAACCTGGATGCAGACCGGTTTCCTGCATGCTGACGTCAGCCAATCGGGGCCTCGAGCTGCTCCTCTGGACAATTTGAGGACTCGGACATCAAGTGTGCAAGATTGGGATCGTTAACTTCTGGGAGGGGTAAAGGGGAGGCACTTGGACACCGCCGGGGGAGTTGGGTGAAAGGCGTTGGTGTGCGAGGCAGTGCGAGGCCGCAGGGCACGCCGTGGCACCGCCGTGACGCCCGGGGCTGGCTGGCCCTTGCGGTATGATCACACAGGATTGGTGAGATTGTTACGCCATTCAAGTGTGTGTGTGTGGGGGGGGGCGCTGTGCACATCCTGCAACTACCGGAACGTGGATGAGGCGGTACATGGCTGGCCTGGCGTCTCGCAGATGCTTGCACTGCCCACAAGTCCCGTCCATTCCCTGCCCACTCATGCAACCACCAAGGTAACGAGGCAAACAACAATTAAAGGACCCAGGCACCTCAGGGCATCTCAGGTCGCAGACCAAGCGCAGGTCCCGACTGCAGGTCATACCGAATACCGAACGCCGACTGCCATATTTGGGATGCCCGGATCACAAAGTGGACGGGCGATTGGGCGACCGTGTGCCACCTCGGCACCTCCCTGCGCCACGCTTTGCCCTCACGCAATGTCACAGCGTCATGGGCCAATCCTTGTCTCCGCTGACTATCACGTATTAATATTTGGTTAAGCCACCGTTCTTGTCTCCGCCCTCTCTGCTACGGTACAAGCTCTGCTCTCGTCTCCGCTGACTCATACCAGCCTGCTCTTGTCTCCGCCGACTCTGCTACGGACTCTGAAGCTCATCTAGGGCGAAGAAGCAAGATCAATCATGCCATGATCAGGGCATCACCAAAACTGACCCACCATGTGATGTGAATAATGTGTGTGGACAGTGGCAGGACTCGGAGCCAAGAGTGTGTGCGCGCCCGTCCTTGCCCGACGGCCGTCTGAACCCCCCTGTCATCAATCCAATCGAATTCAATTGCTCCGCCCACGCAATACTGTTAGGACTTAGGTATCGCCAGACCAACGCGTGCACCCAAATCCCAAGCAAAGATGAAGGCCCACAATACCATAACCCCGCGCACACTTAAGGATAAGAGCGCAGATAACCTTGACCCTCTAGTACGCGGCTGCTCATTTTATTGACGAGTGCTCATCAAATAGTCCTGCAACGTCTGATACGAGATTTCAAAGTCACAATCTATGGCAGGTGACATTCCGAGCCCCAACCCTACAATCCTAAACTTCAACAGCCCCACGGGACATGCGGTCTGCGGTCCAAGCCGACTCGCTTCAACCTGCCGACATTAAGAGACCAAACAGCCTGGCCATAAACGTCGTCTACCTCTCTGTGTCCATGGCCGCCTGTGGCCTCTGGTGGCCGGCGTAGACCACTGCTGAGTATTACCCATCTGTGAAGTCATAAGCGTGCCTTGGCGCTTCCTCAACGCCGGAAGCATAAAAGCGCCGCGCTGTTGCATCTACAAACAAGGTGACCGCGTGCTCGTGCCGCGCAAAAAACAGTACTACGTGCTCACGTGCTGCGCTTGCACGTGCCGCGCCTCCGTGCCAAAACATGGGTACACCGCATACACAAGTATGCGTAAAAAGTGTGACCCTGCCCCCGTGCCCTGTCCCGCAAGTAAATTAAAATAGACAAAAGGTTCTGAATTAGTTGGGTGCCGCGCTGAAGCGTTTGCCCCAAGGTTTGCCCCTTCCAAAGGCGCATTGGCATTGCTGCAAGCTCTGCGCGTGAACCGTTTGATTGGGATTTGTATGTTGATGGCGTGCGTCCACTGATGCCGTACATGCGTCCGACGTGCGCATCAACGAGTCCCCGCACTAGGTTCCCTTCGCCCCCTCCCCCATAATAGCCATCGCCCACACAACCAATTTAATGTAATCAAGAGAAGCCTTGGCCTGGCGTGGCCACCATGCCTCACCACGGGCATCTCCACAAGCTTCCAAGGTGCTCGGGCCCATTCTTCACGTAATCACACAGTGGTGACACTGCGCGCAAATAATAGTTATGGACCCGAAGAAAGGCCGTTCTTGACCGCTTTCACCATTCGAGCAAGGGCCTTCTTCAAGCCCCCGCCGCCGTGAGGCACCGTGACTGCCTGCCCATGCCAGCCTTCTGCGTTCTGCTTGCTCCCGCCTCCGCTCGTTTGTGCGACATCACCACTGGCGCACTTCCACAGGCCCCGCAGGCCGCTTGGCGCACTGCTGCGACTGCCATAGTTTGCCATGGTGTCGGGAACAGCCCTGGCGGCGGGCTGTCGAGCTGCAGCCGAATCAGGCGCGGCTGCAACAACCAGCGGCAGCGCCGCGCTTCTGCTGGCTGCTGCAGTAGCTGCTGCTGGCAGAAGCACCGCACCTGCAGTAGCAGCAGACGGCTGTAGCTGGTGGTTGTGCACAGCCGCCGCAAGGAGCCTGTGTCCGGCCATAGCAACGCCGCGGCTGCCCGCTCCTGTGTGGCCCGTGTCTGATGTCCGTCCCTCGCTCTGCCCTTCCGAGATCGCGGTGTGATGCCTAGACACCGGCCACACACCCAGAGCTGACATTGGGTGAGCTAGCGCCTGCTGCTGCTGGTGAGCCTCCGTACGTGCAATACTACTGCCACCTGCACCTCCAGGCGTAACCTCCGCAGCTACTTTGGCGCGCCGGTTCAGGCCAAACAGTGACTTGCTCGAGTTGCTCGATTCGCCGGCTGCTATCACCAGCTCCCCGGTGGCCGAAGCGACCAGAGCGCCAAACGGCGAGCCGGCCGCAAATGCGTCCCGGATGCAATCCTTCTGCCCGCCAGGCGTCATTCTGCCAGCAGGGTTGGTGGAGGAGCGTTCGAGGTTAGAGGTGGCCGTGTTGTTGGAGGCGCAGTGCACGAGCCGGTTGTGGTGGCGACGCAGGAAGGCGCCAGACGTGCCCGTAGGCGACACCATCGCTTCTGGCATCGGCAGCAGCGACGACGAGGGTGAAGAGCTCGGGCCGGCGATCATCCGCATGAGCGGTGGCGTGCTGCCGGCGGCGGCCGTGGGATCCAGCAGCAGGCCCGACCGACACACGCTGCTAAACCCTGTTGCGTTGGCTGCTGCGGTTGCGCCGTGCAGGCTAGCAGGTCCCGCATCAAGCGTGCAGACGTCAACTGGGCCCTCGTAGTCGTTGCCGTCACCTCCATGCGCCGCGTCAGCAGCTTCCGAGCTGTTGCTCCCACGCAGCGCCGCCACCGCCGCGGCAGCGCGGACGGTGTTCCCGCAGCTGACCTCCTCGGCTTCATCCACCGTTGAAATCCGCGATGATTTAAGGCCACCGCCGCCACACGTGTGCACGCTGGACCTGCCTGGGGCACTGCGGCAGCTTGCAGAACTGGTGGCGTGTGCTATCCTCTTGTGCGACCGCGAATGGGAGGTGAGCGGGCTGTCACCCGTGACGCTGGCGGCTCGGTTGAGCGCGTTCACGACGTGCTCAAGTACCGGATCCAGTCCGCCGCCGCCGTTGCTCAGGCGGTGGATGTAGCTGCTGGAAGCGCGATCAAGGGATGCTACAGCCGCCCTGGTGCTGCCGGCTGTAGCTATGCCACCGTGCGTGGCCGTGACCATAACCGAGGCTGGAACACCACCGCTCTCTGCTGTCAGTAGTCTGCTGTACTCGCTATTGCCGCCAGCGCCTGTGGCTGCACACGACACCGGGACCACTGAGGTGCAGCTGCTACTGCCGCCGCCGCCGCTTGCCGGGAAGGCAGCCCGGAAGGCAAGGAAGCTGCTGCGGCTGCTGCGCTGCTTCTGCAGCTGCTGCTGCTGGGCTGCGTTCAGCGGCTGCTGCGGTCTCACGTGGGGCAGGAGGCCGCTGCGCAGCGAGGAGTGTATGGAGGGCGCCCCTACGGGTGTCATAATCTCCTCCCAATAGTCCATTGTGGTCATGAGGCCGCCGCAGCCGCCGCCGGTCGAGCCCGCTGTGCTGAGCAACAGGGCGAGGGGCGGGCGGCGCGCAACGCCGCTGCTCTGCTGCTGCCGCCCCAGCTGCTGCTGCATGGCCACACGGCCGTAGCCTGAGGAGCGGTCGTGGCGGGACGCGGAGGCAACTGCTGAGGCTCGCTCATCAGCGGCAGGTGCTTCAGCAGTCGGCGACGGCAGCAGGGAGCCGTGCGTGCTCAGGTGCGCGAAGCAGCTTGCGCCGCCACCGTTGATGGTGGAGGCCTGCGAGCGGCGGCCAGCAGCGGCCGCAGCCGCGGCTGATTTCACTGCGGCGGCCATCATCGCGGCCGTGCGCGCACCTCTACCAGCACAACCACCGCCACCACCACCCAACAGCATCCCAGCGCTGTCTTCGGCACTGCCTGAAGCGAGCTGCCCTGCGACTACGGTATCCAGAGACAGCTGCAAATACGCCGGCGCCGCCGCCGAGGAGCCGTCGGCTGGCTCCAGGCCGCCATGGCAGTTGCTGCCGCCGCTTGAGTCTATCATTGCACCTGCACTTGCACCGCTGCCTACTGCGTCCGGGTCTCCGGCACGCACACGCCGCGCCGCGTCAGCGTTGTTGCGACGGCCGCGGCGATGTGTGGGGGACGGCGAGCGCGATGCCAGCAGTCCAAGGTTCATCAGCGCAATAGCGCTCCCATTGCCACCAACGTTTTGCTGGCTGCCGCTGGCAGCTGCAGCGGCATCTGGACCAGTCGCAAGAGCATCAGCAGATGCGCCCACGTGCTCGCTAATGGATGTCGTGAGCAGGCTCCAACTGGCTTCCATGTTGGCACGGCCTTGCAGGTTGCGGCTGCAGTTGGCGCTGGCCCCGCCTACCCTGCCAGCACCAGCGGCAGCGGAGGCGGTGGAGATGGCATTGGTGGTTGCGCCTACAGCGGAAGGCGCGGAGGGCTGCTGCGTGGGGACAGCAGCCGGCGTCCGAGAGGGTGGCTGCTGCGGGGCGTTGCGCTGTTGCTGCCCATCCATTGCGGTCAGCACCTCAACCTTCGCAGCAGGCCCGGCGACAGCTGCTGCCGGTGCTCCCGCTGCACAGCAGCTCGAGCCGCCGGAGGCTACTGCCGCCTCGGTCCCGCCGGCAATGGCGGCGTTGGCGGCGGCACAGCTGCTACGCGCGGTGCCGAGTGCCGAAATCGAACCCCGGGAGGCCCGCAGCGGGGAGTGAGCGGCGGCGGCGGCGTCAGCAGCCACCTCGCCTGCACCCATGGGCGAGGTCAGCAGCAGCCTGCGGCTGAGGGAGCCGCCGTCACTCATCGCGGTCGCCAGCAGCGCCGCCGATGCAGCCAGCGGCGTTCCGACAGGGCCATCAGCAGCGGCGTCGGATCCATGACCCGTATCCGCCTCCGCCGCCGCCTCCGCAATGTCTGCGCCGGCCTTGACACGCCACAGGTCCGTGCTGCCACGGCGGCCCCGCGGCTTCAAGTCCACAGACGGCCCTGATTGGACGCCGCTCGCCGGAAGCGATCCTGCTGCCTGATGCTGCGGGAACGGGTGCTGTGCCGCTGCCGTCAACCCAGGCTGCTGCTGTCCGAGCCGGCTGGCTTGCAGCGACTGCTCGTAGAACGACATGGAATGGTGTCGGCCCGGCCGGCGACGCTGCTGCACAGGGCCAAATGTGGCTGCGGCGGCCTCGGCCTGCAAGCTGCTGATGAACTGAACAGCAGCCGATGATGCTGGTGGTGCTACAGCCGGCGGCGGCCGGGGCTGAAAGGCGCTGCCTGCCGTTACAGCTGCTACAGCTGCTGTACGTGTCGTTGACGCCGCGGCAGGCGGCGCTGTAGCAGGGGCGACCTCCTCAGCGCACACGTCCATCGGCACGGCTGATGTGGACGCGGCGTCCGACGCCCCACCCACCGCTACAGCCGCCGCAATGGCCGCGTGGGCGAACGGGGTGCACGCTGATTTCCGCCGCCGTGACGGTCCCACGGATGTCGCCACCATGTGGGCTGCCCCGGCCGCGCTCAGCGACGGCAGCTGCTGCTGCACCGCCCATGCAGCACCTGCAGGCGTGGCTGCCCCGGCACCCGTCTGCGGCGCTGCTGTCAGCGCCTGTGTCGCCGTGTTGTCGGAGTAGACGGCGGCTTCACAACTGCGTCGTGCAGCCTTGGCTGCAAGCGCCGACACAGGGCGATCTACGGCTGTGCTATGTGGCACGTGCGTCTGCGGCTGCCCCGTGCCGCTGATGCTGGCTGCGGCGGCTCCCGGGGTACCCGCCGATGAGCTTGCCACGCTGCTGGCGCCGCCGGTTGGCCCGGTCGCCTCCAGTGCGCGCTTTCTTAGCGCCATCGCTTCTCCCCGGTCCTGGCTGCTGCTGGCGTTACACCTGCTACTGCCTGCCTGGTGGCTGCTACTGCCGGCCTGGTGGCTGCTACTGCCGGCGGGATCACTCATGACCTCATGCTGACTGATGCTGGCAGTAGCCGCCGCCGGCGGCGGCAGCCACGGGCGCATCGCGTCCGAGAACTGAGCCAGCTTGTGCACGTCCGAGAAGTACGGCTGCAGGCAAATCGCATGTGGGAGAATGGGTCAAGCGAGGAAGAGTGGAAAGCACCAAATCAGCACCCAGCATTGACAATTTTGAGATGCCGCTTGCAATAACCTCCGGTCAACAGGGGCACCCCTAGCCTGCCACCGGTCCTCCTGGTTTCGAAACTAGCTAGGTGCAGCTGAATTTGAACCAGAGGAGTGATTGAATCTGAGCGAGTAAAGCACGAGGACGACACGGGCTCGGACGGGTTTCCAGGGTTTACAGCGACCCAGCCCATTGCGTGTGTGCTCCCCGGACCCCGGACCCCGGACCCCGGACCCCGGACCCCGGACCCCGGACCTCTACCACACTGGTTATTCCGGTTCCTGTCTTCCTGTATTCCTGTCCCTCAGGGCGCCTCACCATCTGCAACAGCTCCGCCGCAGTGGGCCGCAGCTGCGGGTCGGGCTGCAGGCAGCAGTAGATGAGCGCCAGCAGCCGCGGCTCCACCTCCGGCAGCCGCTGCCGCAGCGTCAGGTGCGGGTCAGGCAGCTGCACGTTCGCGAGCCGGGGGTCGGAGGCGATGCGGGACATGTGCGGCGGCGAAAGTGGGCCAAGACAGCGCATGATGCGGCGGAGCTGGTCGGCGGTGGAAGAGCCTGTGTTGGTGGAGGCAGCACAGCAGCACAGGCAGGAAAGGGAGGAGTCTGTTGATAAACTAACGCGTGTGACGACTTGGCCGCATAGGTTGGTGTTGCTCTGCAGGCAGGCACGCTACGCAGCCATGGGGTTGACTCACCCACGAACAGGGGTCGCCCGGTGGCGAGCTCCGCCATGGTACAGCCAATGCTCCACACGTCCGAGGCAGGGCCGTAGGGCGCGGCCACCAGCACCTCCGGCGCGCGGTACCAGCGAGTGACAACATAGCTCGTGCACTGCTCCGCCTGCACACACATGTGTGGACACTGGTTAAGTTGATTAAGTTGATGGGGGCAAACCGCCACGTGGGCAAGTTTGTAGGTCATGCTGCGTTTGCAGGCGAGGCAGGGGCCCTCGCGCCTTGCTCCAACAGGCATAAATGCAGCATACACGCACAAGCTTGCTCATTCGCATACACAGAGACACACGCCACATGCATGCACGCGGCGCGCTCGCCACGTACCTCTTTGGCGCTGCTGTTGCAGGGCCGCGCGAAGCCGAAGTCGCACAGCCGCACCACCCCCGTGCGTGTGTCCACCAGCACATTGGCAGGTTTGATGTCGCGGTGCAACAGCTGCAAGGCGGGCAGGGGGTTACGTGGGTGCGCGTTGCTTGCTTGGTTGGTTGTGGGATTGCTGAATGGGCGGCATTTACGCATTTCCATGAATGGGCGGCTGTACGTGGCTGGCCACGGCAACATGTCTGCTCGCTCACCTTTTCCTGGTGCAGGTAGGCTGCCGCCCTCAGCAGCTGCCAGCACACCAGCTTTAGCGCGTCGCGCGGCAAGCCCTCCGGGTGTGCATCCAGCATGTCGTGTGCGGAGGGGCCAACGAACTCGAACACCATGTACACACGCCCGGTTTTAGATTTGAAGGCATCGAGTAGCTTGACGCAATTGGGGTGCGCCAGCTTGCGCAGCACTTTGACCTCCCGCACCGCAAGACGCATAATCAGTGCATCCTCGTGCGCCTGCGTGCGCGTGTGTGACGGTGTGCGTGGGCGTTCCACGTGTTAGCGCAGTACGGGTCAGGATTACACCCCGTACATGAACTCGCGGCACCGCCGTGAGGCCCCAGCCCGAAAGTGAGCCAATCCGGCGACCAGGCAAGTGCCTACCTTCTTGAGGGCCTTGACTGCAACCTCCTGCCCGGTCTCGTTGTCGGTGCAGCGCCATACGGTGCCGTACGCACCCTCCCCGAGGGTGCTCACGTAGGTGTACCTCTGGCGGGCCGGGGGACAGGGCCATCAGGGAGGCGCCGTAAGGGTCAAGCGGCCAACCGTGTATACATGCCAAGTCCTTATTTCTTGACCAGCAATGCTTATGCGATCAAGGCAAGCGTCGCCAAACACAAACCGCAGTGGACGGAAGCCGTGGACTGTGGAAGCGGCGTGTCGTGGGGCCAGGCACGCCCAACCGCCCGAGCTATTACTAGAGAGTCACGCGCTTTTTTTTATCGTCATGGCAACCTTCGACATGCAGCTATGCAACATTCATCGCCCGCAAGGGACGCAAGCTCTGTGGCCCGCAATTCTGCCGAAATGCCGCAGAACCGCGTCAGCCGCGTGCGCCCCGTTCCTTGTGAGGCTCGATACACTGTGACTCACCTGCATTTGCCTGGAATGTCCCTTTTCCCGAGCTCCCGCGCCGCTGTATTAAGTGTCGCCTTCGCGCGGGCGTGCAGCGACCGTGTATTTTTATTCCATGGAACGCTTAAGCAATGCATGAAAGTAAGCTTTGATTATACATACGTCACGCCGCACATAGCCAGAAGGCGACTGGGAACTATTGTGAGTCAGCCCTGCGATGTTATCGCGCTTGCGCTTCCTGGGGCTGCAAGTGTGGATGCAATAGCGCTATGAAAATTTATTTGCCGGTTTATGCTTTTAAGGGAGTGTCTTGACAGCCGAAGACCCACCTGTGTTGGTTTGTCATGGCAAACTTCGCGACCTGTTCGCCTTCGCCGACCCCGACCAGTCGCAAGGTGGACAAAATGTTGTACAGTATAATACTTATGACTGCTGCACACAAGCCACAGACGTAAATGCACGCGGTGGCGCTTAGAGCCGCATACTGACTGCAACCAGCGGGTCTGCTGCGCTGGCGGGTTCCGACCCGCAGCAACTTCAAAAGACCCCCCCTTCATTACTGGGTAGTACCCCATTGATCTCCACCCCTCTTCTCCTGCCACCCAATCACAAGGGCTCTTGATGCGGATTTCCATGCCCTCGAGTGCGAGAGCGCAGGTGCGCCTGGGTGGGCTGGGAAGGGCTGGGACTCTGCTTCACGAGTGTGGCTGCTGGGACTCTGCTTCACGAGTGTGCCGTTGCGGTGTGTGTCTTGCGCTATCGCCTGACGCCTAGCCAGGCGCCCAGAGCGTGAGGAATGCGCGTTAGCAAACTAATGGCCTGCCAGCGACGCCTCGGTACAGCAAGTAGGCGTCCTACGTACCAGCCGCACGCTCATGCCCTGACGTTGCAACTTGATTGCTGACTGTTGGGGTCTGGGACACTGGTCTGGAAATACGCTGCACACTACGGGACTACGCCAACCTGCCCCTTACCCTATCCCATCGCGCCCTCACGTGCGCAAGAGTACGGGTTTACCTTCGTCTACTTCTAGATGCGCGGCTCCCTAAAGTGCACACAGGTGCAAAATGTGTCAACCCACGCGATCGGCACTCACTCATTTCCCCCAGGGGAGATTCTCCCCTGATTTCACCCGCTCTTCTTGCATATACCCCACAACAACGCACGCTGCAATCCTGTCTAGCCACGCTTGCAACGACCCCTCTCGCGCAGCCCTATGCAGCGCACAGCTCACCCCAACACAGGAAACCTCAAAGCTCGTCGTCCGCTCCCAAGCCCTGCTCCGTCGCGCTCGCCCCCAACGCCGTCGCTTCTGTTGCTGCAACTGCCGCAAGCGGGCCTGCGCGCTCCTGCACAGCCCCTGCCGAGCTGTCGGCCCACACACCAGCCGGGATGTTGAATTTGGCCACTGGCCGGCCCTCCTCCGGCATCACGCACCAGTGGGGCGACTGAACCGCCTTGATCCAGCCGAAGTCTTCCACCTGCGCGGGAGTGCATTACGCAGAACAGAACGTTGGCGACTTGGCAGTAAATGTTTTAGAGCATTTGGCAGCACTAGACACACTACTGCATTTTGCCATGTACCGGACATCGGCGAACCCCTGGCCCTGCTGTCTGGCGCACCCTGCGGGCCTACACGCTCCACATCCCATCCAAGGACACCACCGCCCTCGCCTGCACCCGTCACCTCCCCGCCCCATCTTCTCCACCTCCGCTGCCTCCGCACCTGCTGCCAGCACCCCGTCTCCTCGCCCAGCATGTGCCGCCCCAGCAGCTCCGCCAGCCGCGGCTGGGCCTCGGGGCCCGGCAGCAGCGCTGGCCAGGGTGCCACGCGGATGCCGGCCGAGTGCTCGATGATGGGCTTGGAGCGCACGCGCAGGAACAGGTCCGTGGCGTGCGCGCGGTGAATGCGGACCTGCACACGTGCATAGGATGGAGGAAAGGGCAGAAGGGGGAGGTTCTGCAGCTGGTGGGGGTAAATATCGTAGGGGTCTCAGGGACTGTGGTGAGCTAGGGACATGGCCCCTGTCCAGCCCACATCCCAGTCTTAGTCTAGTCGGGTTTGTAATATGCACCCCACCCACCTGGTATGTGGCCAGCGCCAGTGTGCAGTCGCGCACGTCGTCCAGGAAGCACGCCCCCGTCACCGGCCCCGCCACCACAGTGCAGCCGCGCAGCCCCGCCGCGCGCAGCGCCCGCAGCCGCCCCAGCAACACCACCGTGCACCGCGTCAAGCCTAGCAGCACGTAATCGCCGCCACCCACGCCACCGCCGCCGCCTTCCGCCTCGAGCTGTGCTTGGCTAACGACAATCACTTGGTCGGTCAAGCCCATGACGCCGCGGCCGCGAGCAACCAACGCGCGATCCTGCTCCGATACAACGAGGCCCGCCAACGCGGCTTCAGCATCAGCAGCGCCGGTGCCGCTCGTGCTGGCGCCAGTGCCGTTGACGCCGCCGGCGCTGGCACCGGAAGCAGCGGCACCGGATGTGGATGCCGAGGGCCCTGCCGCTGAGTGCGTGAAGACGGGCGCTGCTGCGTACGCGGCGGCGTCCGCAGCCGAGGCTGCCGCAGTAGCGGAAGTGGTAGCGGCCGCGGAGCTAATCTCCTCGCCGCGCACCTTGGTCACCTTCTTGCTGCCGAAAGCAAACTTCCTGCAGCATGCAAATATACACCATAATCGGCATGGGCCCAACTGAGCAACCAGCCCACAGCACCAGTCCGCGCGCTTGGCTTGGCCCATCTATCATGCCATGCTAACCGTGGGCATTCTGCTGTGTCTCAATGCCCCGCCACCGTGCCTGCGCCCGCCCCCCCCCACACACCCATCCAGTCCTTCTCCCGCGCCTGTGCCCGCACCCGTGCCCGTGCCTCCGCCCGTGCCTGCGCCCCCACGGCCGTGCCTGCGCCTGCGTCGTCATCCAGCCCCCAGACCCACTTGCGCGGCGCCAGCGTCGTCCGCGCGCCCTCGATCGCCGCCCGCAGCGCCGCCACGCTGCCCGCGCACTGCTTCTGGTCGTAGGCTGGCAGATAGTAAGACGCCGCCGCCGCCGACTGCTCCAGTGCCAACACCTCCGCACCCAGCATCTCGAGTGACGACGCCACCAACTCGGGCGAGGCGGAGGACACGTCCAACACCCGCCGCGCCGCAGCGTCCGCATTTGCGACCGCTTCTGCTGCCGTGTTGTCATCAGCTGCGGATGTGGAGGGCGCCGAGGCCGAGGCTGTAGTGGTGGTGGTGGTGCTGGTCCCGGGCTGCTGCTGTTGTTGCTGCTGGAGCATGCGCTGGATGGCATCCTCGATGGAATGCTGGCGCGCGGCGAAGCTGCATAGGAACTTTGTGATGGACTCGCGCGGGTCCGCTGCGGCCCGCGACTCCTCGCGCCGGCGCTCGCGCTCTGCGCGACGGGCCACGTCGAGTGAGGCGAGCTTGTCTAGGACGACAGCGGCCGCGGTGGAGGCCCCGCCGCCCGGCGAAGTCGGCACCTGCGCGCTGTCGCCCGCGGCGGTCGCGACGGGCAGCGTCGACGGCACATCCGCGCCGTCCACGGCTGCCTCAGCGTCCGTGGCCATCCGACCCGGCTGGTGAAGCTGTGCGCGGAGAGACCACTGCGAGGTGGCCGCGGCCCGTCGCTGAACTATTAGATGAGCAGACGCGTACACGCTCGGCTGTCCTACGATATTAGGTTCCTAGACACCTTGCTTATAGTGGCACTGGTTGAAACAACGTGTGTTGACTGCGAGCTTTGGCCAGCAGCTGTCCTCGAAAGTTCGGAGCTGAAGCAACTTGCTTCAGGCGTCGTGTAGTTCTTCCGTTCAAGGCTATGTTAGTGTACGCACACAGCGCTTAAAGAGTGCTCAACAACAAATGGCGCCGAACAGTTCTGATCGCAGTAATGCGTTCATCATGCGGGGACTGCCTCGCTTCCGCCAGCCAAAGGAGCATTTGCACTCGGAGCAGACAAGAAAAACATTACAACAGATTCGGGGGCCTAGGCTTTGACCTTGTAGAAACGCCTTCGTGGCAAGCGCAAACCCTGGGGAGAAATGGCTGACGCTCCACCGGACGAGCTCGCAGTTAGTAGACTGCAGATGATGGCGCACTGTGATGAGGTGCAGGCGCGTTTTCTACTGGAAGCAGCGGGAGGCAACCTGGAACTGGCACTGCAAATGGCCCTCGGTAAGGCTCTCAGTGATTTCGGAGCACAAGATGATGCTTTTGGAGCTACATACATGGGACTTTGGGCGGGATTGCTCTGTGACAACCCCGAGAGAGTTGCATCGCGATTTCCCTTGGGCCAGCGACTCTTGGCGGTGCCCCAGCGTCTCATGGGGTGGATGCCAATGCATGTGCAACAGCTTAAATCCCAACAGTAGTAGGGATCGGTGTCTGGGGTTCGCCTAGCCCCAACGACAGCCCTGCACCCGTGTCACCAGTATCACCCCGTCGTCGTCCGACTCCCGCATCATACGGTACTGTTGCCGTTGACGCCTGACAGAAAACTCGGACATGGGTGACGCCTACGCGCACCATACACAGCAGCAGTTCCACGCACCCCCAGCGGCGCAACCGCGGCCGGGCTCCGCAGCCTTCGCCGGGCCACTGCCGCCGCGGCCGCGCGCGCCTGCACTGCGCACGCAAGCGCCCGGTGCGGCCGGCACAGCCGGTCCCGGCGCAGCCGCCGGCGGCGGCGGAGCCGCCGTCGCCGGGCCGCCCGCCGCGCTAGCCGCGCCCCTGGGCCTGCTGGGCTTCATGCTGCGTGTGCCGTTCATGGCGCTGGGGCTGGGCTTCCGCATCATGCGCTTCACGGTGGTCAACGGCCTGCACGCCGCCGCCGTCGTGGGCGACCGGGTGCTGCCGGCGCCCGTGATGCGCGCCGCGCGAGGAGCCGTCTCCGCCATCGCGACGGCGGCGGCCGGCGGCGCGGATCTGGACCCTAGCGAGCAGGCAGCGGCGTTCGTGGCCGACTTCAAATCAGCTTACGGCGACCGGCACCCGCGCTGGCAGGAGTCAGGCTGGCGCGTGGCTAGCCAGCAGGCGCGGCGGGAGTTCCGCTTCCTGTTCGTGTATCTGCACTCGCCGGAGCACGAGGTGCGTGAGACCATCGTTGGGGTGTGGTGCCCTGGAGGTGGTCAATGGCTGGGTGCAGTGCCGTCCGCAAACCCGTGTCGTTTGCAACGCCCTCGTGCCGCCCTCAACACCAGCACTCCTGCCCCACCCCACCCCAGTGATTAATGCAACCCAACCCCATGAATGTAATCCGTCGCAGGACACGGACAAGTTCTGCCGCCAGGTGCTTACGAACCCGGATGCGGTTGACTACATCAACACCCACTTCGTGTCCTGGGGCGGCGACGTCAGCTACAGCGACGCATTCATTGTGAGGCTCGCGCAGCCCACATGTTGCACTGCGATATTGACATTGCACGTGTTGCTGCCCGGGCAAATAGTAATGGGCCGCTGACACTGCCGTTGGGCTCGGTGCCGTGTCGGGTACCCCGCGGCTTCACCTCCATGCCACCCTAGCTCCCGCCGTCCCCCTCTCCTACGTGCCCCCCCGCCCACCCCCCCGTCCGCCACCCGCCCGTACTCCTCGTGCGCAGCTCTCCCAGCAGGCACAGATGGGCTGCACGCGCTTCCCCTTCATCGCGCTGCTCAGCCTGTCGCCACACGACAGCCGGCCGGCGCTGGTGGCGTCGGCCTCGGGTCAGGACATCGCTGCCGACCCCGCGGCGCTGCTGGTGCTGCTGCGTGCCGCGGTGATGGAGCACGGCGTGATGCTGGCGGCGGCGCGCGCCGAGGTGGAGGAGCGGGTGAGTCAGGGCGGCGAGGAGCCGAGGGTTCAATCCAATGCGCGCTGGGCTGCATAACTGCATTGCACGTTTGGCAGGAGTGGGGTGTGTGGCGGCGTGGCGCCGACCCGGCAGGTGGTAGATGCACGGGTGTACTTGGCGTCTGCAGCCACAGATTTTGCAGAATGACTGGGATTAGCACCAGTGGCTAAGGTACTTGCACGTGTGCTCGTAACAAGCCAAAACCCATTGCCCTGCCGCCCTCCGAAACATTGCCCTGCCCCCCGCCCTGCAGGAGCACGCCCGGCGGCTGGTGGTGGAGCAGGATGCCGAGTACGAGGCCAGTCTGGCGGCGGACCGGGCGAGGGAGGCGGAGCGGGCGGAGGAGCGCAAGCGGCAGGTGCGCGGGGGTGGGGGCAGAGCAGGCCGGGCAGCGGCTGCAGGACCGTGAAGACTGTGGTGGAGAGCACAGGGAGACGAGGGAGGAGAAAGTGCATCGGTCGCATTTGCGATGTGTGTGTGCACAGTCGGCGGGGCCTCCTGGGCTCAATATTGGCTGAACATGCTTGCATGCGTGACGTCATGTGTTCCGCATCTCGCAGGAGGAGGAGGAGCGGAAGCGGGCGGACGAGGAGCGGGCCGCCAGGTGAGAAGGCCGAGGTCAGGTATAGGCCTGTATCGTGTGTGTTTGGAGTGCGATGGCGTGGGCACATGGCCAACGCAGCACTAGTTGAAGAGCTGTTGGCAGAGGAAACGCAAGCTGAGCTGGCTACGGTACTTGTCTTTCAGGGAGGCGGCTGAGGCGGAAGAGCGGCGGGTGGCGGAGGCGGCAGCGGCGATTGAGCGGCGGCGCGACGCGGCGCGCGCAGCGCTGCTGCCGGAGCCGCCCGCGGGTGCTGAGGGCAGCGCTGCCATCCGGCTGCGACTGCCCGACGGCACCAACACCTCGCGCGGCTTCCCGGCGGGCGCCACGCTGCAGGTGCGTGGCGGCGGGGGTTGCACCAAACCCGCCACCGTCTGCTGCGTGGGCACAGCCTCAGTCGGCACCCTCTCCCTACCTCCCAACTCCCTCCTCCGACGTGCTCCCCAACACCCTGTGGGCTGGCTACGAGCACTGGGCCTGAGTTCATAGGGGGCTTGGTATGACTGCCCCCGAGCCCTCCGCCACCTCCCGTCACTCTGCAGCTCATCACCACTCCTAGCCTCACTTTGGTTCTTATGGACCTACCGTTGCGCAAACGACTCGGACCCACCTCCCCCGCCCTGCCAGGCCGTGTTCGACTACGTGGACAGCCTGGACGCCACCAGCTACAGCCGCTACCACCTGGTGGCCAACTACCCGCGCCGCGTGTTCGTGCGGGCGGCGCACGGCCCCGTCAGCCTGGCGGAGCTGGGGCTGGTGCCGCAGGTGCGGGCGGCCTTTTTAAGGGGGGGGGCTCGGGGGTGCTCTGTGGAGGGCTGCGGGATTCAGGGCTGCGGGGCGTGAGGCTGAGGGACGGGGTCAGGGTAAGAAGGGGATGCAGCCGTGGGGTGCAGCGAGTGAGGTTGCCTGCAGCGTGGTCCATGTCCGCGCAGGCCCTGGCGCTTCAATTGCCGTTTGCGGCTGAGTAGCTGCGGCTGCTTCCCACGGAACCTGCCACCTTTGATCTGACTGCAGGCGGCGCTGTTTGTGCAACCGGACGAGTGAGCACCGTGAAGATGCCACCTAGGCAACAAAGGGAGGCCAGCAGTGTGGTGCTGTGGTGCCCATCGAAAATGCATGCCTGTCGCATGTGTGCTGTTGGGAAACGCCTAATGGGCGCGCTGGTGGCTTTAGTTGTGTACAATTATGAGCATGTGCAATAAGGTGGCGGGGTTGCGATGTTCATCACATATCCCATGGTATGTAGTGCGGGCTACAGCAGTCATCCGTGGCAGTTAATGTCGCCCCCATACATGTACCGTATACGGTTAATGAAGATGAACTAGGAGTGACATTTCGGCCAATGACACAGATGCAGTTGCCAGAAAGCTTTAGGGTACCCCATTACCTTCAGGAAGGAAGCTTGCCATCGGCAATGTTGCCTGAAGCCATGCGCGCACATGTTACATGTCACTTCACCGCGGCCGCAGCGCGTGGCGTTCTACACACTGACCTCTGCAGTTCCTTTACCGTATCCTCTCACTCCATGCGCATTGCACCAGTACCCCGTCGCTGTAATCAAACCCAAATCAGCGTCGTATGACGCAGCAGTACGTGGCAGACAAAGAGTACACCGTACACGACAAAATCGAATCCTCTTGTGTCACCTAGACAAGCAAGCTATACCGTGGCAGGTGTAGCTCTCGACACGCCAAGGTGCTTGTGCTGGACCGAGCTCTGACAGCACCCGATCTTGATCAAAGGAAAGTGACAGCCCACGAAACAAAGAGAGCGCCGGATACACAACAGCGCCAAGGCCGAAGGCCCGCACGCCGTACCAGCATGTTCCGGACGCCAATCAAACAAGTTGCGACCCAACCTCGCACAGGCAATCCAATGCGCCCATGCCTGGTATCACGCTCTGCTTCAAACCCTCACAAACGAGTGCGCACGGGCAAACGGTTGGCATGCCGTGCGATGTCAACAGCTCCTCACGCTCTCAATGCAGTCCTTGTGCTCCCTCCTTCCCCAACCCCTCTCGCCGGCGGCTTCCCAGCTCCACCGACGCGGTGTGTTCCGCCTGACGCCCAGCTCAGGCCGCGAGCGGCCTTAGGCCACGTGGGACGCGGCGTACACCCACTGGTTGAAGTCAAGGGTGATCTTGCCTGCGCACATGCCGACAGGATCGTGTTGAGCTCCATCAGCCCATTGACAGCACCACCAGTGCCACAACACGGAGTCCGCTGGAAGGCCCGAAGCCCTGCCCGCGTGCAATGGTCTATCCCGCAACTACTTGCGTTCATCGCCATTACCTGTGCCTCCCCGCTGAGGCGTTCCTACCAATCCCGCCTCCCGCGGCCCTATGCCCGACCCGCGTCCTTTTGCCAACCCGCGCCCTGCCCCCGCCCTGCCCCCGCCCCGCCGCGCCTGCCCAGCGCCCACCTGTCCGCTGCTGGTCGAAGGCCGTGAAGGTGCGCACGCAGGACTGCAGGAACAGGCACATGCGGATGTACTCGTCCAGCGACAGGGTGCCCGAGTTGTCGGGGTCGTGCCGCGACATCATGGCCGCAAGCACGGGCGGGTCCAGCCGGAAGCCTGAGGAGCGGGGGCAGAGGGCGGCGGGCCGAGGGCGGTCAGAGGTAGCAGCAGCATAGCGTGGTACAGCGGAAAATGGGAGACACGCAAACACAGAACGCGTGTGTAGGTGCGGCGCAGGAGCATGGAGGGCATGCGTTTGTAGCGGAGCGGAGAGCGCGGTTGATTTTGGGAGCAGGTGCGCGGAGAATGACGTCAGCGGAGAGGCAGCAGCAGGGCAGGTGACGCCCCGGGCACCTCACGTCCTGCGTGCTAAGGAACATGCCGTGATGTAACGGGCCCGTTAAGATTCACCCCACTGTGACCTCCTTTTTCGGGCAATTGCACTTGCACACCTCTAGCAGCCACCTTGCCCCTGACTTGCTGCCCCGGCCCCATGACAGCCGCCCGAGAACTGCGTCACAGACACCCCCGCATGACATTTGACACTATAACACGCCCTGGCGGCCGCATCGTTGGTTCCAGCGGCTGCTCGAGCACGGCAGCTGGGCACCCTACCTGCGTGGTTGAGGGCCTGCTGCACCTCGTTGGTTTGGAGCGTCCGGCTGCGATCCGCATCGAAGTACGCGAAGCTGTTCTGAATGTTAACCAGGAACTCGTGCAAGCGCTGAAACTCGGGAAAGCTTAACCGCCTGCGCCCGCGCGTGTCGAAAGCTCTGCAGAGAAGAGGACAGATGGGCGTGTTTAGCGACCCGCCCGCCCGTCAGGGATGTGAGGATGGTCCTGCATTTACCCACCTAATCATCTGGTCCACGTCTGAAATGCCGAAGTGCAGGTTGCCCATTGAGAGGGCCCGCTGCAGCTCCTTGACGTCCAGCTCGCCACTCCTGTCTATGTCAATGCTAGCAAACCACTGAACGTGGATGCCAGAAGCACAAAAAGAAAGGCGCCCAGTGAACAGCAGTCGCGGAAGCACTCAGTCAATGCCCTCGCTCACCACTCCAACACGCCAAACCCCATTTTGCTGGATCCCTAGAGCTTAAATGAAGGCAAGCCCCAGCATTCTGCCGGCAACACCATCCTTCGTCTTCGGGCACACTGAAACTCCGGCCAACCCGCTCACTTGTTGGATGTTGGCCATGGTTGGCCGCTGCTGGGTTCAAGCTCCCTTTGCGATAGTCTAATACAGAAGCGGAGGCGGAGCAAGCCGGTGTACCAAAAACGGCTGGTCTCGGTGGTGAAACTCAGAGAACGCTCAACAGCGAGACGTAGAGTGTATGTGTAGTTTAAGCTGTTTTCAAATGTCTATGTATAACACAGCCATTATCTGCCCGAGAACTAGAAGCTGAAACATGCCCGTGCATGGTGTTGGCGAGCAGGAGTGGAAGGCGCCAGCAGCCGGAGGTGGCCGAAGAGTGGGTCGTAGCGCTGTATCCCATACCCCAGCCACCCCGTCTAAGTACATGGAAAGCTGACGCGTAAGGGAACGTGTACCAGTTACTCAGTCCCGGCACTCCCCGCGGCTTCTGAAAGGCTGAAAGCAGGGTCTGGCAGCTACTTTGGGGGACCAGACCAGCTCCGAGTGCACGTTGACAGTCACACGTTGACACAGCTCCAAGCTCTAGAGCAGCCAACCTCCATCACTAACACACGCAGCTCCACAGCTCCAAAGCTCCACGCCCACCCACGAAGCTCCAAGCTCTAGAGCAGCCAACCTCCATCACTAACACACGCAGCTCCACAGCTCCAAAGCTCCGCATCTACTCCGGTCCAGGCTCCTTCTTCTTGCCTCTTGTTTTCTTCGTGACAGGGGCCAGGGGCTTGGCCTTGTTGGTCGCCGCCGCCTCGCCCCTGCGAGGGATGTTGGGATTGACGTGGCGGATGTTGTGGATGACGTGGCGGAAGGGGTGCGTCCATCTGCCCACTGGACCGCGTTACATGAGATGGAAACAGAATTAATCTACCCCGTACGTGTGTGCCTGGCGCTCCTCCACTGCCCTAGCATCCGCTGGGCACTCTGGCAACCTGTCCGGCAATGTTCCCTTCTTCCCTTTTATCCTTCAGGCGCGGCTCCCGGAGCGTCCTCCCTGGGCTCACACTGTCCTTGCAGCATGTACCTGTCACTATAAGGCACTCTACCATTCCTCAGGTACAATTAAATGATTGATTAAAGGATAGCCCCATCTTCAGTCTCACCTGCTGCAATAAGCCTGCCCAGAAACCTCAACAGCCATCACCATCCTCTATGTACACTGCAACTCAGCCGGCCTCACGCAACACAGCGCCGGCCAGCTTCACAATTTAGGGTGATGCTATGCCAGGTAGGAGGCGCAGTACACGAGCTGGTTGAAGGTGAGGTCAACCTTGCCGGTGCGCTGCGCGTCAAAGGCTGTGAAGCCGCGGCGCGCCGTGTGTAGGAACAAGGAGATGCGCAGGAAGTCATCGCGCGCGAAGGTGCCGCTCACGTCCGTGTCATGGCGCAGCAGCACCGCATTGAGGGCGTGGGGGTCGAGGGTGTAGCCTGTGTTACAGGGGAAGGCGTGGGCTGGGATGTTGGCCAAAGTTAACGGTTATAACAGAGGCAACGAATGCTTTCCCTGGTTTCGAGTACCAATCCGCTGTGTGCATCGCTGAGTCATTCCCGGCGACTTACCTAACCGCGCAAGCACCTGCGGCGCGTCCGCAGCGGTAATGGTCTTGCTGCCCTTGGCCACTGCCGTGAACGCGTCCGTGACTGCTGACAGGAAGCGGTGTAGCTCCACGAATTCGTTCACGTTGAGCTTGTGATTACCCTTGGAGTCAAACGCCCTGCAACAAGAAGAGGTCAGCACGCACACGCCATGGGGATTCCAAGCAGTGCAGCGGAATGGCATGTGTGCACATGCGCCGCAGCCCCGTTCGCAAAGCGGTACATGTGTCGCCGTATGGGGCGGCCTGGGAAGCAGCGTACCGCCCCTGGGTGTGACCTTACGGCCAGCCTCGAGAACGATCACTGTAGTTCACGTCAACCCTCTCACCGGACAAACTGGTGGGCCTGCTGTAAGCTGTAGCCGAGCCCGCCAATCTCGAGCGCTTGCCGCAACTCCTTGGCGTCCAGTAAGCCAGAGTTGTCTGCGTCCACGCTCTCGAACCATAGCCTGCGAAAGAAACCGTAATCAGGTATCACAGCGTAAAGAAATATCCTAATATGGCCCATTGCTGTCCAGAAAGTGACCAGGTGGATGCTATACGCATGCTAGTCGGCCTGATGCTGTGTGAGGAGCTTAGGAAGGTGCTGGCAGCAGGCACGGGTACGCAAGGGTATGTGCCTATGGGGCACTCACCGGGCGACGTACGGGTCCACACCAGCCATCTATGCCGCTGTCCGCTGGGTGTACGCCAGTAATAACGATAGCTCTACAGTGACCCTGAAGGACAAGCGTGTCAGGTCACCCGATGGTGAAGCACGGGCTGGGGGACGCCCCAACGACGCTCCCGAGCAGACCGCGTGCTGCCAGTAATGAGTGAGTAAGCTTAAGTATGACTTGCAAACATGCAGCAGATGTTGCGTCAGGAGAAGCCCGCGTGCAGAAACAACGATTCGCAAACTTCTGGTCCTGCTGGCCCCTACAGCTCCAGCAAACAAGATATTACAGTGCTACTATAGTGTGTTGTACTGAAGGGACAACCTTGTTTACTGTTTAGGGTTACCGTAGCTCCGCATGCGACATGACCGCCAGACCTCAATCTGACGAATGTTCTTGTGACGCGCGAACACATTTTGTTGCGCAGTTAATATCTTCTCAATAGCTGCGTGAACACACAAATGTCGCGATAACGTTGCTACTGCGCCAGAAAAGCGTAGCATAGTTCGCGTCGCACGCCAGTATGTTGCCTTACACGAGCGGTGGCTCGCATGGGAGCCTTTATGGGTGAGTACGCGTGTTTGAGAAGAAGTTGCCATGCGTCGCTTCGCGATCTTCTATAGCGCGCACTGCACCGCCGACGCGAACGCGTGTGATCTGCGCAGGAGACGAAAGCCGGCTCCCAACCCGACTCTTGCGTTTGCGGGAGTTGCAGCGCTCCTCGCGCTTGCAGCGCTAGGATTCGCGCTGCATAGCCGCACGAGCGCGTCCAGCGCCCTTCGCGCGCGTGATGCCCTTTCAAAGGAGCTTGACAGCCTGCGGTCTGAATTCAACGGGCTGAAGGTGGGCGAGTCTGCCGGGTTCGGTGGCGCGTGGACACGCTGGGACAGGGTGGCCAGGCGTGGGTCGGCGCTTGCGCTCGGGGCGGCAGTCGTGCGCGGGATGTGCTGGGTGCCAGGGCAGCGCTCCTCCAGCACAGGGCCGGGGACAGGGCACAGGGCACAGGGCCGGGGACAGGGCTTGAAGGCCAACGGCAGTACTTCATAGGCACTGGGTGATGTGCGAGGCGCCCACACACCCAACCCCCGGAACCTACAGGGCAAGTTCGCATCCCGCAATGCGGAGTACGAACACTTGGAGGCCACGCACGGGCACACCCAGCGCCGGCTGACGGAGGTCTCTAGCCAGTTGCAGCGGAAGGACGCGGAACTAGCAACTAAGGAGCAGTCGTTGCAGCAGCACATAAACGAGGTGGGAGGCTGTTGCGCGCGTGGGACGTCAGCGCGCGTCAAATGGAGGACAAGCGCTAGTTTATGGATCGGAGGATTGTCAACGCCCCACCCCTGCCATGTGTGCCGCGTTGGGAATGCCGGCTTATGTCGCCTTGAATAACGTCAGGCAATTTGGCGCGTGCCCTTCGGCATAATCGTGTGACACTACCACCGCAGCGGAATGTGCTGGAGCAGCACCGTAGCGGCCGTGAGGCGGAGCTCTCCAAAATGGTGGAGGACCTGCGGCGAGAGTGAGTAGGCCAGCAGGCCAGGGACAAGGGGGGGCTCCGTTGGATGCCTCCGCCTCGTGAGTTTCGCTGTCGTGGCTGCGCCATGGCAGCACCCCGCAGCAAGGTCAGGAGCTTGCGCCGACGCCCGCAGCTGAGCTATCGCCGTGGTGCCACGGCCGCACAGCCTTGCATGGTGTTGTTGACGGGTCGGGCGGGCGCTAGCTGTGCATACCCTAGGCGTCGAAGCCTGCTCTGCCGTGCATCACACGCCCCGACCACGCGTGCGGCGCAAACAGGCTGATCCGAACAGACGGTGTCATTGACGCGCTGGAGAAGAAGACGACCCAGATGGAGCACATGCACACTGTCCGCGAGGAGGACTGGCACAAGCTGGCCAACACGTGGGTGCAGTACGAGAAGGACCTGCACAGCCAGTACAAGAAGTGAGTGGCGCCGTGGGCCGTAGAGGGAGGCGGCATGGGCAGGGTAGAGGGTCAGGGTGGAGGGTCAGGGGCGGGCAGCGGGATGCTGCTGCTGCAGGGAGGCGGTGTAGGGCACGGCGGGGGCTGCTTGAGAGTGTCGCAGGCATCTTGTCCAACATCACATGTGTGGGAGCAGGTGCAGGAGGAGCACGGGATATCACATTACAGTCTGAATGAAAATCTGCCGAACTGCGCCCCAATGGGCGGGGTTCCAGGGATGCCATTGCGGACTGGGCTCGTTGCACAGACGTGTGAAGGTTGACACGGGTGCCCGTGGCCTGACAGGTGCATCGACGAGATTGCCAAGGTCCGGAACGAGACCGCTAAGGTGAGTCCGCACAGTGTGCACCCCAAACACACCGTCGCAGCTCAGCCTCCGGGCGGCTGGGTGCGTCCGCTACACAAACAACTTCCGGCCAAATCGGCCGGTAGTGGTTGATGCGAGAAGGGGACGAGCCTACTGTGCGTAGCCCGCCAATCTCACGACCGACGCCGCAACACGCCCGCAGGGCTTCCCCGAGGCGCCGCTTCCGGAGGCGGAGCCCAAGATCCGGCCGGAGACGGACTTCGGCCACATCGGCGTGCAGGTGCCCGCCCACCAGGTGCGCGAGGGGTTTGTCGGGTTGGTGTCTGGGCGGTGTTGGGCCGGGCGAACCCAGCATGATCCGCGCGCATCGTTTAGCTTGATGTATGAATAATCGTGCCTTGCCTGAGCCTGAACCCGCCCGGCTGCCTGAATCTGCGCAGGCGCACCACTTCGACCCGCTGCCGGTTGTGCCGACGCCCTCGCCGACGCCGGGCACCGTGCCCGGCAGCGACCTGCCGCTGACGCAGGCGTCCAAGATCCGCGAGTCGGTGGTGCAGATGACGCAGGGCAAGGTGGGCCTTGAACACTCGGCCGGTCAGCCGGGCGGCGCGGCCGGAGGTGCGGTCGGAGGCGCGGTCGGAGGCGCGGTCGGAGGCGCGGCCGGAGGCGCGGTCGGAGGCGCGATCGGAGGCGCAGTCGGAGGCGCGGCAGGAGGCGCGGCCGGGGCGGGCATCACTGGCGGCGACGTCGGCGCTGGCGGTGGTAGCGGCGACCATTCGGCGCCGACGCCGACGGGCGCGCACCACCACGACATCTACCACGCGGACTTCCACGACGACCACGCGCACGCCGACGACCACTACGGTCACCACAACTACGACCACTACCACGGCCACTACGACAGCTACGACCCCATGGTCCGTGCTGGGGGGCGTGACTTTGCCCTTGCTTGGGGCGGGGGAGGCGCGGTCCGTGCTGGAGTGGGTTACGCGGGCAAAGGGTTCGCACCAAGGTGGCTTGGGCCGCAGCACTGGATGCCAGCTGGAGTGCCGCATGACCTGACGCACTGCCGCCCTGCTTGCACAGGACCAGTACTGGCTCCGCGACAGCCACGGCGACTGGAACGCGGATGAGGGCTTCCATGAGGGCGGCGAGCACGGAGCCGGCAACCACGGCGGCCACCACAACCCCCACGGCCAGCAGCACGGGGGCACCCACCACGACCCCAACTACCACGGTGGCGGCGCCAACCACGGCGCCGGCGGTAGCGGCCACCATGATCCCAACTACCATGGAGGTGGCGGCGGGGGCAGCCACGGCGGCGGCAACAACTATCCGCATCACGACCCGCATGGGAACCGCTACCAGTACCAGGAGCACCAACAACAGCACGGCGGCGGCGGCGGCGGCCACAACGGCGGCGGCCATGGCGGCCACCAGCAGCAGCCTCAGCACGGCGGTGCCCACGGCAGCGGCGGCGGGGACCACTGGCAGCAGCAGCCGCACGTGCAGCAGGGCGGCGGCGCTGGTGGCCATCACGGCCACGTGCCCGCGCCGATGCACGGCATGGACCCGCACCAGCAGCAGGGGCACGGCCAGGGCCAGGGATTGCACGGCCAGGGGATGCAGGGCCAGGGCCAGGGGCACCAGCAGCAGCAGCAGCAGCAGCAGCAGCAGCACCAGTACCAGCAGGCGCAGGGGCACCACCAGCACCACCCGAACCCGAACTACAACGCGGGGCAACAGCAACAACAGCACCAGCAGCAGCACCAGCAGCAACAGCAGGGGCACAACCAGCAGCAGCATGGGCAGCCGCACCACAACCCGCACAACGACCCGCACATGGATGCATACCATGGCGGGCACCACAACCCGTGGTAAGGTGCACGCGCAATTTGTTGCAGGGGTTCCTGTCCCTGACTTAACGAGGTTTATGACAGATCACAATGGGGTGGTGCGGGGTGCAGCGCTTGGCGAAAGCAATGCAAACGTGGCGTGCGTAGGACAAGGAACACGAAGCGTAGTAGTGGCTATCGACTTGATGCATCTGCTAGGTACGGTAGCTTTAGCCAACTGAGCAGGAAATCAAGAAGTCTGGTGCTGCAAGCCCCGGTATGGACTTTGCATGGGCTGCGGAGGCGCATCGCGCTACCCTGGTCAACATGAGGCTTGGTAGGCGGCACAGCAGTAGACGCTGGTTGTGCACGGATAATGGCAGGATGATGCGCACATGCCCTTCTATCCGGTAGGGCCGGTTTAGCGGCTCGCCTGTCGGGGATGAGAGGACTAGATTCATGAGGCATGGTAAGACGGGGTGTGCGGGCGCCGCACCCCCTTCCTGCGTGATTCAGGGCAAGGGATTAACAATGAGGGATCGGTGCCTGGGCTCAGGCCGAAGTAATGACTTGGAGGAGCGAGAGAACGAACTGATGATGCGAGCGGCGTGGTGTAAGCTTCAAGAGCGCCGGAAATGGGGCACGGGGAACTCCGCACGGGAACTCGGGGAGGTCCAGGCGTGGGTGCTGTCAACTGACCGTCTTCAGCTTGATATCGGGAAATATAGGATATTATGGGTCAGTTGTTTAAATGCATCAGCTTGTACTTGGGCTGCTTCAACTTCAAGCTCAAGTCGAGGCGCTGCATGGGAGCTCGGTGCCCTTGCCAAAAAATAGTTCCTGTTCGCCTCTACAATTTCTTTAGTTAGGTAGACGGCATACTCCCCCTTCATTTGCATTTTACCAGCTCAACTCAGGGGGCCGCCGACAAAACCCGCCGCAAAGATGGCTGACGGTCGCGAGGAGGGCGAGATTGACTCTGTGGAGCCTGACTTCAGCAAGAAGCACCCCCTAGAGAACCGCTGGACCCTGTGGTTCGATAACCCCAACCAGAAGCAGACGCAGAAGCAGTATGGGCAGTCACTCAGATCGGTGTACACCTTCGACACCGTGGAGGACTTCTGGTGGTGGGTAGCTGCGCATTGAAGCTGCTGCGGCCCCAGGCGCTGGGTGGGCCTCGGGCTGAGCACTGCGCGCTTCAATTTGCCCCCGCAGCCTGTACAACAACATCCGCACCCCCAGCCAAGTGAATGTGGGCGCGACGTACTATCTCTTCAAGGAGGGGATAGAGCCCAAGTGGGAGGACCCGAAGAACCTGAAGGGCGGCAGCTGGACCGCGCCGGTGCCCAACAAGGGCGACAGTAAGAAGACGCTGGACGCCTGGTGGCTCAATACGGTGCGTCCGGGGCACCTACGCAACATATATGCTCCTCTGGATGCCTCTACAAAACAGATCGCGGGTCTCCATGGAAGCAATCGCTGACGGCGGCCACATCCCTCCGTGTTCGCAGGTGCTGGCCTGCATCGGCGAGCAGTTCACTGATGGTGATGAGGTGAACGGCATTGCCGTGGTCATCCGCGCGCGCGGTGACCGCATTGAGCTCTGGTCGCGCACCGCCTCGAACGAGGCTGCCCAGGTGCGGGTGCTCCGCTGGTAGCCGCCGGGGTGCAGGAGGACTGGCTTGGATGAAACCTGTAATGGAGACGACACGCCGGGGGTGAATGGTTGCATCATGAGTCGCGGCTTCGGGCGCGGAAGGGAAGGGTGCTGTCTTAAACCGCGTGGAAGGCGCGCCAGCGCCCAGAGAACGTCGCATCTGGGCCGGCAGTCTAACGCGACACCGCGTGCTCTGTGACACCCCTAATGTTCCGCACAGACCATGATTGGCAAGCAGCTGAAGCAGTACCTTGACATTCCCGAGTCCGCTAAGATTGGCTTCTCCGTCTTCGTAAGTTGGCGTGATGGGGGGCTGGGCAACCTGTGCTGCGGCGGTCAGCCGGGCCTCGAGGAGAGTTAGCGTCAGCACGGGGGCTGTCATTCTACGAGGTTTTCGAGGATGGGCCGGCACGTGCGACACCCTAAGCGTTGTCAGCCTTGGCGCACGCAAGTGGGCAGAGGGGGGGTGCTGCAGCTGGCTGCCTGGCTGAGGCTGCCACGGCCGCAAGTCTTCTGACCGTGTCTACGTTGGATACCTTATCCTATTGCAGGAGGAGAAGATCACCTCGGGCAAGGCCAAGGACCGCTACATGGTGTAAGCGGCCCTCGGGTCGGGCGGAGCCGCTGGCGCGGCTTGGGCTGCCAGCTCCTGGCGAGTCCACCAGGCAGCAGGCGAACACACTGGCGCAGCAGCTAAGGGCTGTTCTATGAGTGTGGACCGGTGCATTGGCGCCAGCGGAGTTCAGCAGCGGCCGGGGCGGCACGGCGCCCATGCGAACGGCCCTGGGAACGGTTCTGTTGTGGAGGCTTTACGTGTGCCTAGCACGTTGAGCGCTGTCCGGAGCTGCTGCATCGAGCTAGTGCTCGGGGCTGGAGTTTCGACGACATGCGCATATGGGGGTTCATGTATGTAGGGGAGTCATTACGGGAGCCGCTTTACAGACACTTTGTTGACTTTTGACTCAGCGCAAGGGCCATGCCGAGCCTTTTGCTGCTAGCCGTCTGCACGTGCGGCAGCGGGCTAACGGGATGCGTGTGCGGCCGGCAAGTGCTCTGAGGTGGGTTTTTGCGAATGACGCAGGCAGCCGAGAGCGCTTCAGTGACTGGAGCGTAGAGTAGACATGTGTGTGGGTTGACGCGTGCATGCAGCCATCGTGGCATGCAGTGTACGTCGCAATCAGGCCCCGGAGGTCAGGTTTATAGAAGCAGGTGAAGTGTCACGTGCCCATGTGCCATGCTGGGCGCATGGTGTGTGGGTCGGGGCTTGGTCGACTGGGTGCATGGCCCAGGGAAGGCTGCTGGCCGCGATGCGCCGGATGGGCGTACGTGTTGAGTGTGCAGATGAAGAGAGCTCTCAGAAACATGAGGTGCTATGGTATGAGCAGGAATTACAGTGCAGGAGTTGTGCTCACGTCCCAACACGGGGTGACGCTGTGCGGCAGCAGGAGGGCGAGGATGCGGTGCCGACTGCGGTACCGAACGAGGCCCATCGAGTTGTAAAATGCCGATTGGGCTTGCCTTTTGCCTGTACTCACAACAAAGAACAGCACAACTCGGCACCATCGGACAACCTTTAGTAATGCAAGGCAGTGGAGAAGGAGGCGCGGGCAGCCTGCTGCCGCGCGGCTCTCTGTTTTCCTTCAGGGCTTCGCCTGCGCCCTCGACGGAGCGTGGCGCTGTCAGTACCAGCAATGCACTAGCTCAGCAACACTCGCATGCCGCAGCGCCCTCAGCGGCAGCGCCCGCGGCGCCCAAGCCGCGGGAAAATGGCGGGACGGCAGCGCGGAAGCCGGAGCCTTCAAGGAGGAACAGCGAGGGCATCCTGCGCTTCTTTGCAGCTCCCGCTGGGGATGCAGCAGGGCGAGCAGCAGCAAGTGCGGGGGTCGGGGAGGCGGGGGCCGCGCGAGTGCTGCCGCGGCTGCCCAACCCATTTTTGCAGCCGCAGCAGCCGAGCCAGCAGCAATGCGAAGAGAAGACGGAGTCGCTAGAACTGCAAGCAGTTGGCGAGATGCGCAAGTTTGCGAGGGGCGGCGTCCGCGCCAAGTCACACCCATTGCCGCCTCGGGCGCCCGCGGCAAAGCCCGCGCCGAAGCCAGATGCCCCCAGAAGTGCGCCCTCGCGGCCTGCCTCCCTGACCGCCCTGCCACGTATCCAGTTTGGCCTGCCACAGCCCGCACAGCAACAGCCAGCGGCGGCTGGCGGCGGCCACTGCAGCGGCAGCGGGCCAGGTCACGTGCTAGTGCCGGCGACCCAGCAGGGCGCCGGTACGGCTGCGTCGGCAGCGGTACACGCCGCGGCGACAGGGGCAGCCGCGCTGCTGGCAGGCGGCAGGTCACAACAGGCCCGCGCTCAGCCACAGCTACAGCTGCAGCCGCTCAGGCCGCTGGCGGCGCTCGTGCAGCCCGTGGCCTCTGGCCTTGCTGCTGCAGCCGCCGGTGCTGCTGGTCTCAAGGCGCCCAAGGGACGTGGGGGTGCTGGTGGTGGGGCTGGCGCCGGCGGTGCTGGGGCTGGCGCCGGCATGGCCAGCAGCTGTGGTGCAGCCGCTGGCGAGGGACGAGCCAACACGGCTGTGCTGGCGGTCGCCGGCGGTGGGGACAGCGATGAGCAGGGGCTGCAGCCGCAGCAGCAGCAGCAGCAGCAGCAGCAGCAGCAGGAGGAGGAGGAGGACGAGGACGAGGACCAGGAGGAGGACGAGGACCAGGAGGGTGGTGGAGATGACGGCGCAGTGTCGGATGGCGGCAGGAGTGGCAGCAGCGAGGGCGCCAGCAGCGAGGGCTATGGCAGCAGCAGCAGCGACAGCGACGAGCAGGACGCTGGGAGCGACAGCGACTGGGCGCCGAGTGGGGGCGGGGGCAAGGGCCCGGCTGGCGGGGCGGTGCCCAGCAAACGACCCGGCCGGCGCGGTGGCGGCGGCGGTGGCGCCATTGCTACTGCCGGTACAGCGAGCGGGGACAGCGACAGCGGTGAGGGGCCTAGCAGTGGCAGTGACAGCGACAGCGACAGTGGTGGTCGCGGCCGCGGCCGCCGCGGCCGCGGCGCAGCGAAGGAGGGTGCAGCTGGGAGGCGGCAGGCTCCCGCCAAGTCCGCGCCTCGCGCTGCAGCAGCGCCGGGGTTGGTAAGGGCCGCCCTGGCCGCCTCGAGGGCCAAGGGCGGTGGGGCGCCGGCAGCGGCTGCCAAGCGACCGCGGACATTATTGCAGGGCGAGGGCGGGGCAAAGGGGAGAGCAGGCGCTGGGGCCATGGGTGCAGCTGCCGCCGCGGATGCAGGGATCGGCGGGGCTGCCAAAAAGAGGAGGTCGGCTAGCGCTTCGGCTCACCCGCGCACGGCAGCTTTGGCAAGCCCGACCGGACCGGTAAGAGCGCCTGGCATGAATGCTTCGTCACAATGCGAATGACGTTCCTCACATAGGTTGGGGCAATTGCTCTTATGCATACGCTGCCTTATACCTACGTTCCCAGTAGCGCTGCTGCCCGCCACTGCGTCCACCCTCCATCTGCCTCCATGCCAACCGGCCCCTGCTGAACCCCCGCGCTGCACGCAGGTGCCCGAGGGCCACATGGCACTGCTGCTGCCCGCCCCGGCGGCGCTGCGGCTGGCGCAGCCCGACACCCTGCTGGTGCAGCTGCCGCCGCTGCTGGACTTCCAGGTGGGGGTGTTGACGTGTGTGTGTGCTCAAAAGAAACGAAAGCCCGCCCAACGACGCGACGCATTTACTTACCGATACCTACCATTGTACTGAGCGTCGCGTGACTGTCGTGACCCAGGTAGTCATACTTACCCGCGATAAGCCTGGAACCTGTGTGTGTGTGTCTGTGTGTGTCTGTGTGTGTGTCTGTGTGTATGTGTGTATCGGGGACCATAATGGTGTAGGTGTCCTCACGGCTTTCAACTTTGGTCGCCGTACCCAATGCATGCGCTCCGACTTGTGAGCCCCTGACGCCACTACTGTACTGCTGTACTGCACACACGCACACACACATATGCACACACATACATATATGCACACACACACACACACATGCACACGGACACACATACACACACAGGGTGATATGGGCGCCATAGGCCGCCTGTGCCCGCTGCCTGGCATGGGGGGCGCAGTAGCAACCGGAGGCGGCGGCGGCAGTAGAGGCGGCGGCGGCAGGCGGCGCCGGGAGCCCCGCGTCACAGACGGCGCAGCCGCCGGTGTTAGTCCAGGCCTACTGGGGCGGCGCAGCGACGCGGGCAGCGGCTGGAGCGGAGATGAGCTGCTGAGCAGCAGTGAAGAGGACCACGGCGGCAGCAGCGGCAGCAGTGAAAGCGGCGGCAGTGGTGTTGGCGGTGGCCGACAGGGCAAGCGCGCAAAGGGTTAGTACCATTGCAACATACGTACTCTTGAGTGATCAGGATGGGTGCACATCACGGGTGCACATTGTGTATGCAACATACATTGTCTCATCTTTGCGTGACCCATACCGCACACGGGTGCATTCACCAGTTCCTGTTGTGCTTTTGTCCACGCCTCTGCGAACTCTCGCAGCCGGCGGTCGCGGCCCTACAGCCGCCGCCGCCACAGCCGCCGCCACGGCCGCCGCCGAGGAGGCGGTCCTGTCGGCGGGCGGTCTCGGACTGGACCTGAAGGGGCAGCTGCTGCGGCTGCGGCACACGCCACTGGCCGGCACCGCCATGATCATCAAGGTTGTGGAGGGGCCCGCAGCCGGCGGCGCTGGTGGTGGTGGTGGTGGTGGTGCCAGGGCCGGGCGCGCCAGTGGTAGCCGGGCCAGCGGTGCAGGCGCGTACGGAGGGATTGAGGAGAATACCGCGGCCGATGCTGATGCGGAGGCGGCAGTCCTCCAGCCCCGAGGCAACGGCGGCAGCGGTGGTGGCGGCGCCGGCAACAGGACACGCACGGCAGTGGTGGAGCGCGTGTTCTCCACCTTCTTGGTGGCCACGCCGCACCAGCCAGTGGGCGTGTCAGCTGACGACGTGGCGGGCGGCGGCGGCGGGGCAGCAGCCGCCGCAGCAGCAGCGAACGCTCCAGAGCTGTTGGAGGATGACCCTTATGCAGATCTGTATGCCGTGGACATGGACGGTGTTGAGGATGGAGGAGGTGGTGGTGGTGGGGAGGAGGGCGCGGGCAAGAAGAAGCTCAAGCCGGTGGCAAAGCGGGGCGGCGCCAAAGCTGCCGGGACAGCGAAGACGCGGGCGCCGAAGCACGCAGGCGGCAAACCGGTGGGCGGTAAGGCGGGCGGTGGCGGTGGCGGGGCTAGAGGCAAGGCTAAGGCCAAGGCAGGAAAGGCAGCGACAAAAGGCAAGGGGGCCGGAGGCAAGGCCAAGTGACGGTAGTGCCCTTCCGTTTGCACGGTATGTTGTTGGTGTGCAAGGAACATTTCGGGGCGTGGAGGTGGCCGAAAGGGAAGGAACCGCACGGTGTGGGAGCCCTCCGCCATGGAACAGGCGAGAGAGGGGCGCGCGTAGCAAGTAGAGTGTAGAGCGTAGGGCTGATCGTGAATTGAGCGCCCGAGGGGCGAACTGAGCTGCCTGCTGGTGGCGAGCCGGAATGCTGTTGCGCGCGCCTCGCTCTTCGGGTCCTCAGACAACACGCAATGCCGTGCGGGAGTGCTAGGAAGTACACAGTCTGGAAGGACAGTGGGGACCGGGTTCGTGCTCAGAAGTGCGTGCTTACAAGCGGCTGATGCACACCTCTCCTGTCGTGGCTGCGCCAAGGGTCCACATCAGAGTGTCTAGTAGCTATGCCGTTCTTTTACAGGCGTTTGCAATGCATCTCTCCGCCTTCCTACCGCCTGGTTGCCTACACCAACGTCAATCGCATACGGTGGGTATAAAGCGCTACGTTCATAAGTTCGCGAGTCAAGTGCTCAATCCTCACGGGCCCCGTTGTCGTATGCCAGCTAGCCTAAATGCTACCCACGTTCCCGCCCACCCACCAGCGCACAACGTGCGCATCCTCAACCCCCACACGCTTTAGTAAGATGAATTGTTCCCAAACATGTTTAGCTTCCAACCAAGATTGGGGCACGTGTAAACAAGCAAATAGAATGCAGGTTTGTGCAGCTTCAATATCCAGAAGCGATGAAGGCCAAGAATTTGCGTTGATGGGCACGCGCCATTCCGACGTGCCCTGGAGGGATACGCCATTCGGTTAGCAAGCCGCGCTCCCTCATGCCAGTACCTACGCCTAATGCCAGCGTGCAGTGAACAGCCTATGCGGAGCCGCGCTCACACCAATGTGGAAGAGACCAGGCATTGTCCAATAATGAGCCTTCTGAGTCCCCCTCTTCCATAATCCTCCACCGGTGCATTATCCAAGGCCAGTGCGGCCACACACCGGGAGCGCGTGCACTGGAGGGCAACTGGCCTCCGCACACGTGCCCCATGCTGTGACACCACTCAAAAAGGAAACATTTGACCCGCCGCCTATTTTGACCCCATTCAATATAAAGGAGGACACCCGCATCACCCATCAGTGCATATTTACGGTACTGCTAATACGCCCCCTCGCTTTGAAGCTGTCTCCGCCCAAAGAGCCTCTGGCGCTCCTCACTTCTTCTCGTCCTTCTCCTCCACGCCGCCGGCCACGTAGTGGGTGTGCAGCAGCTCGTGCGCCTGCAGGGGTCAAGCACACGGCACACGTCATGCATCCATGTAGCAACAGTCGCGTGTGGGTAGCTATCAGGACAAGGCATGTACCGCCCTGCCCAGTGTGCCCCCCCGTCCCTTCACCTGCTGTTGCCCCACACCCAGCCCGCCTCCCTCCCGGCCCGCCTCTCCAACGCCCCCGACCAGCCCCGTCATTTGGGCTGGTAGTTACAACCCCCCCCCACCTTGTGGCCCAGCGGCTCTCCGAGGTACGTGTCGTACAGCTCGCGGATGGACGGGTTCTCGTGGCTGCGGCGCAGCGTGGACCTGGGGCAGCAACAGGAGCGCACGTGCAGGCGCACATTGTGTCAGGAAGTGCCGACCCTCTTTGCTCGTGCGAATACCGTCGTCGGGACCCTACGCACACCTCCTCCACACTGCTTCCATCACATCCTGCCCGCCAACCTGTAGCAAGTAACCCCAACCCACCCCGCCCTCCACCTCGAGCCTTGCCCATTTCCGTTTCCCGCCGCACCCTGCCCCGCAGTCCCTTCCCTCCCCTGCCCAATCCCAGCAGCGCCGCCCGCTCACTTCTCGTCCAGGTTGTACAGCGCCGCCTGCCGCTTCTGCGTGATGGCCTTGTCGGTGGAGCGGGGCTGGCCGCCGCCGCCCACACAGCCCGCGGGGCAGGCCATGATCTCCACAAAGTCGTACTTGGCCTCGCCGGCCTGCATCTTGGTGATCAGCTTCTTGGCGTTGCCCAGCCCGTTGGCCACGGCCACGCGCAGTGTGATGCCGCCCCTGCCGTCCTCGCTGGTGAAGCCCGCGCCGCCGTCCCAGGCCAGCGGCCCGGGGGTGCCGTGCGCGGCGGCCTCGGCGCGCGCGGCGGCGCGGTGCTTCAGCAGCTCCTCAAACTTGGACCCGGGCGCGGGCACCATGGTGATGTTGGTCTCCTTGATGCCGTCCATGCCGCGCACCTCGCTCAGGCTCAGGCGCGGCAGCGGCGTGCCCGTGAACAGCTCATAGGCCTGCAGGTGTCACGAGCTTGCTCAGCGACGTGATAAACAGGTGTAAAAAGACGCGGATCGGTAGCCTTGCTTATCCCGCATCAAAGGTTCAGCAAGTGTATGCGTTCTGCCGGGCCAATCAACCGGCTCTCACAGACCCACCGTGCGCAGCGCCGCCTCCATGACACCGCCGGTGGTGCCGAACAGCACGCCGGCGCCCGAGCCCACGCCCATTGGATTGTCCCACTCGCCCTCGGGCAGCTCGGCCAGGTTGATGCCGCGCTCCTGCGTGTGGATGTGACGTTGGTGCACGTGTGCGGTTGCGTGTGCGTGTGCGTGTGCGTGTGGGTGCGCGTGTGCGCTTACAGCAGTGCCAGAGAGCGAGGAGTACTACTACTCCTACTCGCGTTCGACTCGCATTTCCGCGCTGGGTGGGCTTTCTGATGATGATGCGAACAACCCTTAAGGCCCGAATCATAACGCCCCGCGCGCCCGCCCCCCGCCCCCCGGCCCACCTTGAAGATGTTGCCCAGCTCCACGGTGGTGATGACGTGGTCCAGCTGGCGCAGGGTGGGGTCGGCGTCCACACAGAACCAGTCGCGGTCAGCCTCCGACTGCTTGCGCGTGCTGCGCACCGGTGTGTGCAGGGCGGTGAAGCAGGTGGGTTGGGTCAGCACAGGCAGCTTGAATGCTGGTGCAGGGGCGGCGCCATGGCTCCGCGGCTGAACCATTCGACCCACATACCAAATTTTACGCCGGCAGACCCCCACGGCGGGCCTCCTCGACCATCCTGGGGCAGCCTTCCACCACGCCGGCAAACCCTGCCCCCCGCACCCCCTGCCCCCCGCAATCCCCGCCTCCCCCCCGGGGCTCTCACCAGGGCATGATGGACACCATGACCATGTCCTTTGGCGCGATGCCCTTCTTTTCCGCTAGGTAGGACTTGACCATGGCCGCCAGCATCATCTGGGGGCTCTTGCAGCTGCTCACGTAGGGGATCAGGTCCGGGTAAGATTTCTCCAGCATAGCTGCGCGAGGGGGGCCGGCGAGGAAAGAGGCGGGTGGGGGTGGAGAAAGGACACAAGGCAAAGGTAAGGTCGACCCAAATCGTCAAGAGACATGCGACAATACCGTAGGCACGTACATGTTGCAGGTAGGTGGAGAGGCGGACGCGGGGGGCCCAAGACAGGTTATGGGGCCCTAAGCAAGCACGCCGCGCTGCTCACCGATCCAGCCGGGGCAGCAGCTGGTGAACATGGGCAGCGGCTCGTCGGAGTGCGGGTGGGCCTCCAGGTGCTCGGTGAGGCGGTGCAGCAGCTCGCTGCCCTCCTCCATGATGGTCAGGTCGGCGCCAAACAGCGTGTCAAACACCTGGGCGTGAGGGCGGGCAGGCAGGCAGGCAGGCTTGATGCAGGCAGCGGCGAGGCCGCGAGGCGGCAATGAGGCGGCAGATGCGCCAAGCATGCATGCCAAGGTGCTGACTGGTAGGCGGTGAGCTGGAAGATGCGTGTTGGGCACTGCAGCAGCGAGCGCACCTACCTCGTCAAAGCCGAGGCGGCGGAGGCCCTCGGCCAGCTGCTTGGGGGTGGTGGCGCCCGGCGCCAGGCCCAGGGTCTCGGCAATAGCGACACGAACGGCCGGAGCCACCTGCACGCAGACGTGCTTGCGCGTGGGGTCGTCCTTGGGCTTGGCTGTGGGCATAAGGGGGGGGGGGAGAGATTTATGTGGGTCAAGGTTGGTGCCAGCCAAACCAAGGTTGCCAGGTGCCAGCCAAACCAAGGTTGCCAGGAAAGAGGGTTCTCGAGTCCGCGCTGGCCCTGGAAAGTGTTAGCTGACAGAGGCGTTGGACCGAAAGGCATCAAGTGCGCACTATTGCGCGTGCGCCGTTTCAGGCGGTGATGAAGACGAACGGACGGGCGCCGATGGGGATTCCGAGCCGACTCGTCACAAAATGCTTGACTTTAAGGCCATCCGCAGTTCCTTTCCATTGTAAGTGTCACAGTTCAGGTGCGTTCTATCTCGAGCCTATGTTGGGGCGCTCTGTCGCTGTGGCTGCTGGGTAAAGCGTAGCCAGGGGGGCTTACGTCCCTTCCTTGGGGTGTGTGAGGAGTTGGTGGACTTCAGACCCCTACGCCGTGTGGGGGGTCGGACTGAGTGGAGAGACTTGACCACAACAATGCGTGCGCGCTCGCTCGGCCGTTCGCTCACCAAGCTCGGCGAGCGCCTGCTGGACATGACTCAAAGGCGCCTCCGCAGCGGGTGCGGCAGCCGCGCAAGCGACGTTGCCTGCGTTATTATTTCCAGTGGCCATATGGGTGTGGTCATTCGGGGCCGTTTGAACCTCGCGGGACGTTTCGGAGGCTTCCGCAAAAGCGACAAAGTGACCCATCGAAACTGCGTTCACTGCGTCGCCCTCACCTAGGCGGCGTGCGGGCGCCTCAAGTGTTGCAAGGGCTACACGCACGGTGCTGGCTGCGAGCGGAGCGCGGGGGGCGACCTGCCGCGCCCTGCAGGAGCTGCCGCGAATAGACACGGCCGCGCAGGGCTTCAGCACGAGCGCCGACATCTTGTCGCGTCTACGATATTAGAAATAATAGGTGGTGCGATGAAGGAGCAACGGAGCGAGCTTGGAGCGGCGTCCGAATTGGGGTGTAAACTGTTGGAAAAAGGTTTCGAGGGTTTGAGGCTAGTGCCTGCGAGAGTGTTTGTGTGTTCATGTAAGATAAGCTGACAGCATTTGCGAGCTTGCCTATGCGCGACCATCGCGATTTCCCAATCCGGCGGGAATGCAGCGGACACTCGGCGGTACACCCCGTCAGCACGCTCGTCAGCCCTATCGTGCGCCTTGACCAGTCAGCCCGCTTCTGTTCACTTGCCTCATGGCTCCTATACTAGTACGCATTGTTCCGGGCAGCGCTCGAAGGCGTTTGACGACACATAACGGAACAACGCATGACAGCTCGTCCACGCCAGCAGGCTGCCACACGCTCGTGGAAGGATAACGCTAGATTCTATGACCCTTATACAACAGTAGGCAGCCGGATAGTTGTGTCCGTTGTGTCGGCAACAATGCGTGCGCATATACACCGATACGACCATGCAAACAAAACTTCGTGACGATCGCCCTTCACGGGCAGCGGGGCAGTTCAGTCATGTTAGACACGCATGATTGCCTGCTTGCGACGTAGCGGAGCGTGGATTACTGTCGGTGTTGGACATTGGTGCAGGGGTGAGGGGATGCGCGCTTGGACCTTGGCTTGGACGCCCCCCTTGGCCCTTGCTGAGCGTGTGTCCGCCACAGCGGTTCTACGCTGCCAGCAAAGCTCACCCAAACAAACAATGACTTACACGTGCCGACGAAGCGATTTCGGCTTCAAGCATCCGGTTGCGACCAACACCGCGACGCGCCGCTTTACGCACCTGAGCACTGCACCGGCATACCGTGCGACAAACGCCACAATACCTGGGGACACCCTGCCGACTACTGCTGCACACCACTCCTGCACGTGCAGTAACCGGGGTGAGGCGGATCTCACGCCACCAAATCGAACTTGCCTCCGAAGTGGGCTCGAATGGCTTAACGCAATTAAGCGCCCAGATGAACATACAGGGTGCCACCTCCATACACCGCGCCCACATCATCACCCGACCCCCTGGCCCCTGCTGCTGCTGGTGCTTCCGGGACAGCGTCGGCGGCCAGCCAAAGCCCATGAGCTTGAGCACCAGACGACGATCCATATCATCACCACGCCGTCCATGCTAAGTCTGCCCAAACACACCAGGCCCCGAGACGCACAGGTGCACCGTGCACGCCTGCCCAAGAGGTGCACCCTTCCAACTGCCTGCATTCAATGAACTTGGAATCACCGCACAACCCCAAAAAAGGTGCACCAATACCACAGGGTGCACATCTTCGACGCACCCGTGGAACTGTGAAAGGCACGAGACGGCATCCTTGCAACAACCAAATCTGCGCGTGTGCTACAGCACCTTAGCACAGAGGTAAAGTTAATAAGCCAAAAAATGTGTTGCATGACGTCCACAGCCAGCAAAATCAGGAAAGGCTTTGCATGACGCAGTATGCATTATGCCGCACCGGCATCCAGCCATAACAAAAAACGGGGGGCCATAGTCGGTGCTGGTCTGTGCAAAGTGATGTCGTCCGCGGCCGCACGCTAGCTGCGCACTGCTAGCTTGCGCAGTCTACTAACCCTCAGCTTGATGCTGCCTGTCTCTGCTCCCTACACATACTGGCTGTAATCTTGCAGACATCACTGCCGCCACCGGCACTCCCACAAGACATATCCCATTACCGCATCGACCTGCCGCGCCAGCCCCACTCCCGAGCCGCCCCACTGCCGCCGCGCGAGTGGTGGCCCGCGCCGGGGCCGCCCGGCGCAGCGCCCCCGCCCCTGCCTGGCCCCCCAGGCATGCCCATGCCCATACCACCCAGCCCTCCACCTGTGTAAGCCATGCCAGCCGGCAGCGGAGGCAGCATGCCACCCACATGGCCAATGCCCAGCCCCATGCCCATGGCCACACCCAGGCCGCCGCGTGCGCCGCCGCCAGCTGCTCCCGGGCCGCCCAGGGCTGCGGGCGAGGCCACCGCGAACCGAGACGGCCGCGGCCCTTGGCGGAGTGGCATGTCCAGCGCATGAAGCTCCTGCGGAGGGAACAAGGCGAGGCAAGAAGAACATAGGCAGTCACGTCGTGGCGTTCCAACATCAAGGCCTGCTTGCAGATTGAGTAACGAGCTATAGCACGCAAAGCATAATGCAAGTCCCGCAGCAGCGCGCCCAGCGAGCTGGCCCCCGCACCTCCAGGCCTGCCGCCTCGTCCGCCTCCTCCACTGTGAACGGCTCCGGGTCCGGCGGCAGTGCGCCCTGCCCGGCAACAACAGCAGTGGACACCGCAATCAAGGCTACAACAGAATGCAATAGAGGAGGAAGGCCCTGACCTTTGATGGCATGGACCATGCAGGCCCTGCGCTCAGCATGACCACTTGATTTGCGCCTGTGCCTCAATCGCCCAACCGCCCAACTGCCCAACCGCCCAACCCACCAGGTCGTACGCCCGGTACGGCTTCACGCGGTCCTCCAGCCGCCAGCCGTACACGCCCTCGCCGTACACGAACACCCTGCAGGCCGCCGCACAGCACGACAGTATGTTAGGCAGCGGTGTGGCCTGAGAGCGAGTCTCGGCACCAAGGCCGCATGCTATGGTACGGTATCGCATGGTACGGTATGGCAATCGCTAGCAGCGCCAGCCCGCACGACCCCGCCCCCGCCCCGCCCCGTCCCGTCCCCCTATCCATAGCACACACCGCGGCCGCTGTTTGCTTGCGCATTCACATGCTCAGTTTCGAACCCTTGTCCAAGTATTTTGCACACACACACACACACAAACACAAACACATACACACACACATGGCGGAATTGTTCCTTTTTTGTTCTTTGTTAAAACCACACACACACACAGAGACGAGGCTGAATGCCAAACGCCCGGGTAGGGGGTTCCAGGCAACATATGCGGGTGAGTATACTCAAGGTGGCAACTGGGGCAACATCGACAAACGCGGAGCTCGGTAACCGGCGTCGGTATTTGTTGGTAACTGCGCGCGCGTGTATGGCGGAATTGTTCCGTTTGGTTTTTTTTAACACACACACACACACACACACACACACACACACACACACACACACACACACACACACAAACACACCTGCGTAGCCCGGCGTCCACACACAGCTGCGCCGCCCAGGCCGCCCTCCGGCCGGAGCGGCTCAGCAGCACCACCACGTCCTCCGCCGGCCCGCTGGGCCGGGGCACGCCGTAGCGCTGCCGGAAGTCGGCCGGCGGCAGCACCAGCGCCGCAGCCAGCTCGTCAGCTGGTGGGGGGAGGCGGCGGAGGTTGTGGCAGGGGGTCGTGGTTGTGATGCGCGGGCTTAAGGAGGGTAGCGGATGCTGCACAGTATCGCCTCGACTAAAAGGCCAGAAATCACCTCCGCGATGTCATGCACCACCAGCTTGGCATCCCTAGCCATCGACCCATCGAGCTCCAATCGGCGCCCCATACATCCACAAAACACTTTTGACTGCACAGAAGCCTCTGCACACAGGCTTCTCACCCAGCTCCATCCCACCCAGCACCCATCTCCTGACCCAGCTTCTCGCCGCCCTTCCCTACACCCATCCCTTCCGGACACAAGTCCAGTGCTCTCAACACGTGCAGTGCCCAGCACCTGCCACTCCCCTGCCCCCCCCCTCCCCCACCCGCACCTGGGATGTTGATGGTGCCTCGGATCGCGCCGTACGACAGCCGCTCATCGGGGCGCCGTACGTCGATGACGGTGGCGGGCACGTGGAAGAGCGGGTCGGGCCCCAGCTGCAGCACCAGCCACAGCGCGTGCTTGCTGATGGACGGCAGGCGTGGCCCGCCTAGTGAGGTGGCGGCAAACGCCTCCGGCCCGCCAATCCAGGTCGCCACCCTGAGCATAGGAGGATGGGGACACACAAGTGGTCGGGCCATGAGCGCCACGGAGTTTGAGGCGGGCTTGAGCCATGGAGGGCGGCATGGCGAGAAGCAAGGCTTGGGCGCCCCAATAAACGACACCACTTCCTCGCCGATTGGGCACCACTGACGGCATCAGGCGCTGAATGCGCCTTTACTGGACGTCGACACTCCATGCAGTCACTTGTTCACTTCCCTCTTTCATGGCCGTCTACCGCCCCCGTCCCCGCCTTACCTGCTGTACCCGGCTGCTGCCGCCGCCGCCGTCACAGCCGCCACGTGCCTGTCGTTGCGCCCCAGAACCACCAACAGCGCATGCCGGGGCGGGTACGGCAGCGACGCCATGTTGGCTGCAGCCGCCGCGGCCGCGGCTGCTACAGCCGCCGTCAGCGCGGCATTGCCATTTACCGCCGCCGCGGCAGTAGCAGCCGCCCCGTGTTGGTGCAAGGGGCCCCCGCTGCCGGTGCCGCCCCCTCCGTACTGGTTTAGCCCGTACCCAGTCCCCGGCCCCACCCCAGCAGCCCCCAGGGGCCCGACGGCGTCCGTGCCGCTCTCGCCGGCTGCAGACAGCCGCCGGTCGCCCGCCGCCGCTGCAGAGCCGCCGCCACTGTTGCCGCCCACGGCGCCTTCTAAGCCCATGCCCGCAGCGCCCTGACCGAGGGCACCGCCGCCGTAGCCGTTATGCGCAAGCGCTGTTCCGCCCGCCCCAAGTGTGAGCGAAAGCCGCTGCGCCTGTTGCTGCGGCAGGCGCGCCCGCAGGCCTGCCGCCGTTGTGCCGCCAGCGCCTAGCCCGCCTGCTATCCCACCGTCTCGCCCTAGGGAGGAGGCATACGAGGAGGCGTAGGAGGACCGTACGGACGATCCCGCCGCACCGGGGGACCCTGCCCCCGCTACGCCAGCGGCTGCCGCCGCCACGTTGGCGGCCCTGGTGAGCTCCGCGCGCCAGGGCTCGGGCCCCGCCAGCGCCCGCACCCAGGCCGCAGCTGCGTGCATGTCAGCGCAGGTGGAAAAAAGGGCACATGAGTCGTGCGACTCGTGGTCGCATTGTATTTGTGCAAAGTGGATGCAGGCTGCTGGCGGTTAGCGGCGTGCAAAGTGATTGTACCCAAGGGCCGTGGCACGGTGGTTGGCAGTCATAATCAGTACGCGGTGCCCAACACAAGCCAGTGCAGCGGTAGCGGGCCACAGGCCACATCCCCCACGTCCCCGCCCACCTGTCATGCAGGGCACAGCTGCCGCCAGCTCCGGCGGCACGATGCGCTGCAGCGCCAGCCCCGCCGCGCCACCTCCCGCAGCCCCGGCAGCTGCGGCAGCCCCCCCGCCACTGCCTGCGGATGCTGCAGTGTTGCCGCCTGGTCTCCCTCCCGCTGCAGCCGTGCTTGGGGAACCCGCTGCTGCGCCCTGTCGGCCGGGGCCGCCACCTCCCGCTTGTTGCCCGGGGCAGTTGGCTCTGCCGCCCGCTGATGCTGACGTTGGGGTCCCGTCCGGCGCAAGCTCCAGAATGGCACACGGCAGGGCGCCGGTCTCGATCTGTGGTGTGTTAAGAGACGCATGCAATAGCAAGTGAGAATGATGACAGCCGCTGGTGCCAGGGGACGAGCACAGCTGGAGGAGGCCTGTAGACCCCTGTATTTTGGTCCTCGACACTGTCATATCCTGCTTCCCAGTGATCCTGTCGAAGAGTCATGCCTGTGCTAGCACGGTCCAGGCTTATTGTGTGCGGCTGTGGGGCCCCGTGTATGGCGGGCCGGGCCAGGTGGTCGGGCTCCCAAAAGCGCGGGAGTCCCTCGCCCAGAGGCCAACCCACCAGCATACGGATGGCCGTCGCCGAAAGGTGCTGCAGGAACCGCGGCTGAAGAGCATTTGGATCGTGTACCACAGTGTCCTCCTCCTCATTCCGGCGCGCCTTTCGGCGCCCGGCGAGCGCGCGGCCGGCCCGCACCGCCCATGCTGATACCAGCACGACCAGGCCCCAAGCGACCGGCCCGCCCACATTTACCACCGGCATTGTGCACTGGTTGTTTCCAGCGGGCCACCAGGCCTACGCTACCCTTTAATTCTCAAGTGCATCTCCGCTCAAGCAAAGCGAGGCGATTCAGCAATCGCGCGGTATGCACTGGAGTATGTGATACGTAATTATCTTTGAGTGTAACTGCATTTGCGATGGAGCCCGCGGGGGTGCATCTTGGGCCCCTGCGCCCTGCGCTGCGGGCCTTTCAATCCCTGTAACTATACACCATTGCCTGCATACATTTCTTGCGTGCATGTGGAAGAGCCAGACGTGCAATTGCTGTTTTCAAGGACAGTCCTAGATTTTCAACAGCTGACCTGGGTTACGCCAGTGGCCGCTACCCGCCACGGGATACATGCAACTTATACATCATTGACAAATGGAGGCGCCGCGGCCCAAGTTTGTGTTGGTTCTCCGGCACGCGCAGCGCCAGGACGAAATTAGTGATGCTTGGACGCAAGCGGAGTCCCAGCGCCCGGGCGGGCGCCCGTGGGACCCGCCGCTGAGCGAGACAGGACTTGCTCAAGCGGCCAAGGCTGGTTTGCAGGTGGCTGCGTGGGAGCGGCGAAGCGGAGTGCGCATTTCGGCAGTTGTGGTTTCCCCGTTCCTCAGGTGAGCGCGCATGGCCCTCCAACAGCATCCGCTACCAAAACCATGCCCAATCTGTCTTCACTGTCGTTGCACTGGCCTCACCACTGCTGGCCTGCCTTGTACGCCGCACCACCCCAGATGCCTGCAGACGGCCGCGGCGATTTGCCAGGCGCTGGGGCTTCCCAGCATGCATGTGAGCTGGGCGGTGTCCGAGACGCTCTGCCGCGTGCCGGGCACTCCCACGGGGCCGCTGGTGCACTGGATGTGGCCGCGGATACCAGCAGGCGAGCAGCAGCAGATGCAGCAGCAGGGGCAGCAGGACCCGGCGGCTGGGGGAGAAGCCACCAGCGGCGGTGACGACGGCAGCAGCAGCGGAGCTGGGGGTGGCGGTAGCAGCCCCGGCAGCCTGACCGCGCGGGAGTACCTGACAGGCCTGGGGGCCACGGTCCTCCCGCAAGAGGGCGGCGCGATGGAGGGCACTGCGCCTGCGGCTCATGCCGCCGGGGCTGGGGCGCCGCCGCATGCTACCCCCGGCTTGCAAACACAGGCGGAATTTAAGGCAGAGGCGCCTGCCATGCTCCCGGGATCGCGCCCATGCAGTTGCGTGCTACAGGTGAGCTCGCAAGCAAAGTTACTTAAACTCGTTTTGGTTTCTGTATTCCAAAACGAGTTCACCATTCCTTGGCTGCCGCTGCAGCGTGTAAGTCTGTGTGAAGTATCGTTGCTGAAGGCGTGCGCGCACCTGGCCTCGCACGCAGGGCTTCAACGTGGCAGTCCTACCGCCGCCGGTCGACCCGCGGCTGCCCTACGTTGCCGTCGCCGCTGCGCCAGCTGCTGCGCCAGCCGCTGCGCCCAACACCAACAGTGTCACCGGTGGTGCCAGACACGCAGGTGCTGGTGCCGGCGCTGCAGTGCAGGAGCAGGAGCCGAAGCAGCAAGAGCAGGAGGCGGGTGCGGGTGAGGGTGCGGACCAGGAGGCGGCTGTGAGCGACGACGCCAACAGCGTGTTCAGTCCGCTGGAGAGCGAGGACGTGCAGGAGGGGCCCGCGGTCCTGTCCAGCGCCGACGCAGGCGCAGCAGCGGCAGCGGCAGCTGCTGCAGCGGATGGCTTGCCGCTGGCTGCGGCGAAAGCTGCAACGGAGGCTGCAGCGGCTGCTGAGGGCGCGGGCGCGGGTGTCGCTATGTGCACAGAAGCCTCTCAGGTTCAGGTTCAGGGGCAGGGGCGGGCGGAGCCGGGGCCAGGGCCAGAGCTGTTGCGCATGCCGGACTGGGTGCCGTGCACGCCGGAGAGCCTGGAGGCGGCACACGCCCGCTACCGGGCCGCCTACCGCTGCCTCATGGTGGCGGCGGCGGCGGCGGCTGAGGAGGCGGCGGCCCCCACGACGGCGGCGGGCCCCTCAACGGCAGCGGAATGTGGCGCCGCTGCTACTGCTGCAGCCACAGCGGCTGGCAGCAGCGGAGGCGGCAGCGGGTCTCTGCAGGAGCAGCGGCGGGACTGGGAGCAGGCCTGGCGGGCGCTGTGGCGGCCGGCGGAGCGGCTGCCTGTGTCGCGCACCCGGACGCCCCGCAAGACGTCCGCTTGCGGGGTGGCATCCGTTGGAGCGGGGCCCGTAGTCGAGGGGAAGGCAGCAGAAGCAGCAGAAGCAGTAGCAATACCAGGAGGGGCAGCAGCGGCAGGGGCTGGTGGCGAGGCTGCTGCGGCGGCGGCGGAGGCAGTGGGCTGCAGGCAGGCGGCCGGGGCGGCCATGGATGTCGGCGCGGCGGCTGCGGGGCACGCGGAGGGCCAGCAGCCCCACACCGACCGTGAGGACGAAGACGAAGACGACGATGAGGATGAGGATGAGGATGAGGACGCCAACTTCCAGCACCGTCTGCTGCGGCAGCCCATCAGCCAGGTTGGCTTGGATGAGGAATGCCCCCGCACGGCCCGAAGCCGCGCGCCGTCGGGCGGCGGCAGCACCGGGCTGGCGGCTGCTGCGGCGGCGGCGGCGGCAGCTGCTGCAGCGGAGGCTGGGAATGGACCGCGGGCGGAGCCGGGTGCGGATGAGGCGGGGGGCGCGGCGGGAAGCAGCGGGAGGAGCAGCATGGCGGGCGGTGGTGGAGGCTGTGGCGGCAGCAGCAGCGGGCAGCTGCAGGGGCTTGCCGGTGGAGATGGCGGGGCGGAGGCGCCGGCGGAGGCAGTACTGGTGGTGACGCACGGGGAGGCGGTGGCGTGTGCGGCGTCCACGGTTGCGCCCTGGGCCCTGGTGTACGAGGTACGGCACACTGGCTTCGTGGTGCTGTGCACGGGTGCGCATGAGGAGGCGGATGGGGACATCCGGGGGCCGGATGCGGGCGTCAGCGGGGGTCGCTCCGCAACAGGCACGCCGCGTGCCGGCGGTGGTGGTGGTGCCGGCGGCGGCGCCGGGCCGGTAGGTGCTGAGGCGGTGGAGGCGGCGTGGGAGCTGGTGCCTGACCCACATGGCGAGCGCGGCGTGCTGTGGATGTCGGCGTTGGATGACTACTGAGCGGCGGTTGGCCGGATGGGACTGGACGTCCACGACCGGCTGGTAGCGAGGGGTAAACGTTATGGAACCCGCAACTGAATGGTGGGGCGGTGGAGGTGTGGCCGCTCCGTTGTAAGGAGTTGGGCTGTTGGGCTGTATGGTTCGATGCTGTGTGCTCAGCAGGATGGTCGCGCAGTGGTGTTGCAGCTCGGGCGCACTCTTGTGCGTTTGTGCTGTGAAACAAGGACATACCGTATTCTACATGCATTACACCAATACACACCTTGGACCGAGGGTCTGAGGGTGTATGGTGTTGGTGTGACACTACGTGGATACCGTTCCATGTCTAAATGTAAACCGCGCAACCTGCCTCGCAATCTGCCGCACCCACATCCTGCCACCAGTCTTCTATGCACGTTGCGAAAGTTTCATCCACCTGCAGCGCTGTTTGACGCGTGTAAAACTCGAGGTGTGCACACTCTGCACACACATCCGTCCTGCTCACCGCCAGTTCCATTCACACCTCTGCACAACTATCACCTTTATTCCCATCCACGGGCACGCCCACAGCTTCTCCACACTGTCACCGCTAAGGAAACGCCAGTCCCAGTATCCTCAAACCTCCTCTTAGGCCGCCAGTCGAACGTCATCTACACACACCAGCGCGTCGTAGCCGCTGTTGTCGTTGCGCAGGTCGATCTTCACCACTGACCCAGATGACAGGTAGCTCCCATCCGAGGCGGGGCAGCCCTGGAATGCGCCGCCGCCCGCGCTGCCGCCCCCAAACACGGAGTCCAGGGGCACCCAGAACTTGACCCAGCCGGAGGCGGTCACGTCGGCGGAGGGCAGCAGCGAGGAGAAGTGGATGGAGCTGGCGCAGGCAGTCGAAGGGCCGGCCAGCGCGATGGTAATGTCAGGCATGGCGGCATCCGAAGAGCCGCGGTACACGAACAGCTCCAGCGCCCTGTGGGAGAGGGCAGAGGATGGAAGGGTCACGAGATGGAGTGGGTGGTAGGGGTGGCAAGGTTGAACAATGGGGCCCTGGGTACCCTCGGAACTCCGAAATTTCGACTGACTCAAGCAGCGTCTAGGTAAGATCTTGCAGCCTCAGGCACAAAACGGTGCTATGCATCCGTTTTCCAGCTCGTGTGCAGCACCCATGCACCCCCTACACGCTACGGTCTACCGCCCGTCCGTAGCCGCTCCTCGGTTCCCACGCCACGCGCCCTCACCCACCTGCGGCCAGTGAAGTCCCCGGCGCTCTTGTCGAAGAAGGACGTGGCGGCGCCGTACGGCAGAATACTGCACTTGGCCACGCCGCCCGTGTGGCCTAGGGGGGCGAGAGATGTGGAGGGGGGGCAGGAGCAAAGCAGGTTGAGGGTTTCAGGGTGGTGACAACGAGCGCACACAGAGCCGTGAGCAAATCCTAGGCCCCGTGAGCAAATCCTTGGCCCCGTAAAGTCCCTGCGCCCCGGTGGCGCTACTAGGGTCATGAGCAGGCGTAACAATGGAGCCCGACCCACATGGGCTGATGGGCCAAGTAACCCACATTGGTGTGCGATGGGACAGTGTCAAGGCAGGTTGGTGAGGCCCCCACCTTGACCCCCGCCCATCCCCTGCACCGCTAGCGCCCCTGCGCCCCCCGCACACGGCGTCACGGCCGCAGTGGCTGCTCACCCGCGGGCGAGTACTGGGTGAAGGGCCGCACGCCGTACGACGAGTCAATCCAGTCCGCGCCATACGACCCGCCGTTGTAGATGCGTACGTCAGCTATGGGGCTGGAGGTGTAGGTGGCCTGCTGCGGGCCGCTGCCGGCGCCGCTGCTGCTGCCGCCGCCGCCGCTGGAGCCACCGTTCATCCAGGACGGGTTGCCTGTGACCAGATAAGGGGAGGAAAGGTCAGGAGAAGGTTTGAATTGCGGCTGTTTTGGAGGGAGAGCCGGAGAGGCGAGGGCGTTACTGCGCTAGCAGCCACAGGCGCGGCTTTGTTCTTGTCGCTTTGGATGACATTACGCAGGCATGGCGTCAAGCACTGTGTGTGCAGCATTGGTGCGCCGCTTGCGAGCTACTCACTGTCGCGCTGCGAGGGCAGGTCCGGGTTCTGCAGGACTCGCCGACGGTGTGAAAATGACCCATACTCTACGCCCTGCATGCATCGCCAAACGGGGGAGAAACAAACGTCAGCTGGTGGCTAGAGTGCGAAAGGGCGCGCACCGCAGCTGTAGCCTGGAGGATCAGTGCGCAAAACGGGGGTGCAAGCGGCCCGGCCCGCTGGGACCGGCTTACCGCGGGGTCCTGTCGGGTGCAGGATGCCGCGCCAATTAGCAGCAGCAAGCCCAGCAGGCCGCAGGCGAGACGTGTTGAGCAGCCGGCGGGGGCCATGGCGTTCAAGCTGCGGAGCGCGGGCTGGTCTGCTGGAGATGACAGGAGCTAGGGCAGGAGCTATGTAATAGGGTTTAGCGGGAATCACGAGTTTTCGAGGCGCTGCGTTGGTAAATGAGGGAGGCGCGGGCCTTGCCCGCCCTAAAATGGCTCCCGCCACTTCCCGTACACCATCCGGTCTGCATGCCAACGGGGCCCCTGCTCGTCAGCTTCCTTGTCGCTTACAGCTGCTACCGCCCGCCAGAACACTGCAGGCACGGGCTTGGACATCGGTTGCTGAAAGAAGGGCTAGTTGTGGGCTGCGTTTGTGCGTGCTCGGTCCCCTGGGTCGTTCCCGCGCCGCGCGTGCGTTTGCTGCCCTTTTAACACCCTCCAAGCCGGAGGGATTGACTATGCGAGCAAGTTGTGTTCGCGCATGCAGCCGGGGCCCGCCTATACACACGGTTTCTACGCGCAGCGATGCAAGCTGGGGTTGACGCCAGGCCGTCTTCGCCGCGCTAGGCACGCTAGGTATGCAAGTACATTCATTCATGCGCACTATTCAATAAACGGAACTTAAGGGCGTCGCGTGCACAAAACCCGGAAGCCACTCGAACTTGACCTGCAATTCTTTCCGTGTCGTTCAGCAGCACTAGAGAACTACGCAATGCGACATATCTTATCCAAGTCTCTTGCATATGTTCGTGAAACGGGGATGCCACTAGACTAGAAGCTCGTGTGCTGGCGGCATCGCTCGACCTTTCGGCCTCGGTGCTACCTATAGAAGCCGCGATGCTTAGCATCCAGCGGCATATAGCTTAGGTTTCCATTCCGCCACGCAGCATAATTTTGGGTCAACGCAGCGACGGAGATGACGTCGTCCCCCCGCGCCTCGGATCGGCTTGTATCGATGCGGTCGATGGAGCGCCTTTTCAGACAGCCCGCTGTCCATGCAACGCTTTTCGAGGACAGAGTAAGCTCAGCTTGGGTTGAACGAAACCAGTGACCTGTGTTTGTGTGAATGGGGGCTATGGGGCTACCACCACGGGCTGTACCAAGCGGCGTGTGTTTGGGGGCGGCACGCTGCGTGTCAAACCCTGCCGCGTCTCAGTTCCCTTACCTTCCCTGTGCGCTGGGCACTAGGGGCTAGCATCACGTAGGACGCCGGAATGCGACATCTTGTCATGATGGCTATGGCTTTAGGGCGCCCTTGTGAACAGTTCGACCACTGAACGCGGCCACAGGTGTATGGGCACGACGACTGGACCAAGCACCGCAACGCGGCGTGGCGGCACCGAATTGAGCCCGTGGTGTTGTGAGTCAGATGCTGCGTCGCCCGTTGCGTCCGGGGCCGCATGTCTGAAGGCCTATGCTGTATCAACACCTCTGTCACTTGGCAAGCAGTGCTGTGGCCACGGTGCCGGTGGTGTCTGCATCGCTACTGCATAGCTACTAATTGTGGCAACCCTGTGAACACACACGCACGCAGCGCTCGTGTGGCGGTCGGGTTCGGCTGGCAGCTACTGCTGGTGTTCCTGGTGTCCATCGCTGTGGGCCTGGTCTACACCTTTGTGGTGAGGGGGCTTTGGGCGCATCGGGGGCAAGATGGCGCTCATGATGGGGGGAGAAATCGTGTGGAGAGGAATCCAGGACAGCATAGAACCGCCACCGCGTTTTGGCGCCCGAATTCTGCCGCCTCTACGTTTGCGCCTGCTTCTTATGTTGTGGGCATCTGTGTTGCATGTGTGTTGGCTTTATACACTTGGCTCACGCGCTCTTGTGCATATGTGTTGTGTGCTGCGGCTGCTGCTGGCGGTTGTGGCGCAGCCGGGCCTCGACACGCGCCTGGCGGGCGCCCAGCTCACAACCCCCTTCACGTGAGTGGACCACCGCATGGCACTGCGTAGCGTGCGTGTGTTAAGGGGAGCACCAGGGAGTGTGCGTGTGTTAAGAGGAGCACCAGGGAGTGTGCGTGTGTTAAGAGGAGCACCAGGGAGTGTGCGTGTGTTAAGAGGAGCACCAGGGAGTGTGCGTGTGTTAAGAGGAGCACCAGGGAGTGTGCGTGTGTTAAGAGGAGCACCAGGGAGTGTGCGTGTGTTAAGAGGAGCACCAGGGAGTGTGCGTGTGTTAAGAGGAGCACCAGGGAGTGTGCGTGTGTTAAGAGGAGCACCAGGGAGTGTGCGTGTGTTAAGGGGAGCACCAGGGAGTGTGCGTGTGTTAAGAGGAGCACCAGGGAGTGTGCGTGTGTTAAGAGGAGCACCAGGGAGTGTGCGTGTGTTAAGGGGAGCACCAGGGAGTGTGCGTGTGTTAAGAGGAGCACCAGGGAGTGTGCGTGTGTTAAGGGGAGCACCAGGGAGTGTGCGTGTGTTAAGAGGAGCACCAGGGAGTGTGCGTGTGTTAAGAGGAGCACCAGGGAGTGTGCGTGTGTTAAGAGGAGCACCAGGGAGTGTGCGTGTGTTAAGGGGAGCACCAGGGAGTGTGCGTGTGTTAAGAGGAGCACCAGGGAGTGTGCGTGTGTTAAGGGGAGCACCAGGGAGTGTGCGTGTGTTAAGAGGAGCACCAGGGAGTGTGCGTGTGTTAAGGGGAGCACCAGGGAGTGTGCGTGTGTTAAGAGGAGCACCAGGGAGTGTGCGTGTGTTAAGGGGAGCACCAGGGAGTGTGCGTGTGTTAAGGGGAGCACCAGGGAGTGTGCGTGTGTTAAGAGGAGCACCAGGGAGTGTGCGTGTGTTAAGGGGAGCACCAGGGAGTGTGCGTGTGTTAAGAGGAGCACCAGGGAGTGTGCGTGTGTTAAGAGGAGCACCAGGGAGTGTGCGTGTGTTAAGGGGAGCACCAGGGAGTGTGCGTGTGTTAAGAGGAGCACCAGGGAGTGTGCGTGTGTTAAGGGGAGCACCAGGGAGTGTGCGTGTGTTAAGGGGAGCACCAGGGAGTGTGCGTGTGTTAAGAGGAGCACCAGGGAGTGTGCGTGTGTTAAGAGGAGCACCAGGGAGTGTGCGTGTGTTAAGGGGAGCACCAGGGAGTGTGCGTGTGTTAAGAGGAGCACCAGGGAGTGTGCGTGTGTTAAGAGGAGCACCAGGGAGTGTGCGTGTGTTAAGAGGAGCACCAGGGAGTGTGCGTGTGTTAAGAGGAGCACCAGGGAGTGTGCGTGTGTTAAGAGGAGCACCAGGGAGTGTGCGTGTGTTAAGAGGAGCACCAGGGAGTGTGCGTGTGTTAAGGGGAGCACCAGGGAGTGTGCGTGTGTTAAGAGGAGCACCAGGGAGTGTGCGTGTGTTAAGAGGAGCACCAGGGAGTGTGCGTGTGTTAAGAGGAGCACCAGGGAGTGTGCGTGTGTTAAGGGGAGCACCAGGGAGTGTGCGTGTGTTAAGAGGAGCACCAGGGAGTGTGCGTGTGTTAAGAGGAGCACCAGGGAGTGTGCGTGTGTTAAGAGGAGCACCAGGGAGTGTGCGTGTGTTAAGAGGAGCACCAGGGAGTGTGCGTGTGTTAAGAGGAGCACCAGGGAGTGTGCGTGTGTTAAGAGGAGCACCAGGGAGTGTGCGTGTGTTAAGAGGAGCACCAGGGAGTGTGCGTGTGTTAAGAGGAGCACCAGGGAGTGTGCGTGTGTTAAGGGGAGCACCAGGGAGTGTGCGTGTGTTAAGAGGAGCACCAGGGAGTGTGCGTGTGTTAAGAGGAGCACCAGGGAGTGTGCGTGTGTTAAGGGGAGCACCAGGGAGTGTGCGTGTGTTAAGAGGAGCACCAGGGAGTGTGCGTGTGTTAAGAGGAGCACCAGGGAGTGTGCGTGTGTTAAGAGGAGCACCAGGGAGTGTGCGTGTGTTAAGAGGAGCACCAGGGAGTGTGCGTGTGTTAAGAGGAGCACCAGGGAGTGTGCGTGTGTTAAGGGGAGCACCAGGGAGTGTGCGTGTGTTAAGAGGAGCACCAGGGAGTGTGCGTGTGTTAAGAGGAGCACCAGGGAGTGTGCGTGTGTTAAGAGGAGCACCAGGGAGTGTGCGTGTGTTAAGAGGAGCACCAGGGAGTGTGCGTGTGTTAAGAGGAGCACCAGGGAGTGTGCGTGTGTTAAGAGGAGCACCAGGGAGTGTGCGTGTGTTAAGAGGAGCACCAGGGAGTGTGCGTGTGTTAAGAGGAGCACCAGGGAGTGTGCGTGTGTTAAGAGGAGCACCAGGGAGTGTGCGTGTGTTAAGAGGAGCACCAGGGAGTGTGCGTGTGTTAAGGGGAGCACCAGGGAGTGTGCGTGTGTTAAAAGGAGCACCAGGGAGTGTGCGTGTGTTAAAAGGAGCACCAGGGAGTGTGCGTGTGTTAAGAGGAGCACCAGGGAGTGTGCGTGTGTTAAGAGGAGCACCAGGGAGTGTGCGTGTGTTAAGAGGAGCACCAGGGAGTGTGCGTGTGTTAAGAGGAGCACCAGGGAGTGTGCGTGTGTTAAGAGGAGCACCAGGGAGTGTGCGTGTGTTAAGGGGAGCACCAGGGAGTGTGCGTGTGTTAAGAGGAGCACCAGGGAGTGTGCGTGTGTTAAGAGGAGCACCAGGGAGTGTGCGTGTGTTAAGAGGAGCACCAGGGAGTGTGCGTGTGTTAAGGGGAGCACCAGGGAGTGTGCGTGTGTTAAGAGGAGCACCAGGGAGTGTGCGTGTGTTAAGGGGAGCACCAGGGAGTGTGCGTGTGTTAAGAGGAGCACCAGGGAGTGTGCGTGTGTTAAGGGGAGCACCAGGGAGTGTGCGTGTGTTAAGAGGAGCACCAGGGAGTGTGCGTGTGTTAAGGGGAGCACCAGGGAGTGTGCGTGTGTTAAGGGGAGCACCAGGGAGTGTGCGTGTGTTAAGAGGAGCACCAGGGAGTGTGCGTGTGTTAAGGGGAGCACCAGGGAGTGTGCGTGTGTTAAGAGGAGCACCAGGGAGTGTGCGTGTGTTAAGAGGAGCACCAGGGAGTGTGCGTGTGTTAAGGGGAGCACCAGGGAGTGTGCGTGTGTTAAGAGGAGCACCAGGGAGTGTGCGTGTGTTAAGGGGAGCACCAGGGAGTGTGCGTGTGTTAAGGGGAGCACCAGGGAGTGTGCGTGTGTTAAGAGGAGCACCAGGGAGTGTGCGTGTGTTAAGAGGAGCACCAGGGAGTGTGCGTGTGTTAAGGGGAGCACCAGGGAGTGTGCGTGTGTTAAGAGGAGCACCAGGGAGTGTGCGTGTGTTAAGAGGAGCACCAGGGAGTGTGCGTGTGTTAAGAGGAGCACCAGGGAGTGTGCGTGTGTTAAGGGGAGCACCAGGGAGTGTGCGTGTGTTAAGAGGAGCACCAGGGAGTGTGCGTGTGTTAAGAGGAGCACCAGGGAGTGTGCGTGTGTTAAGAGGAGCACCAGGGAGTGTGCGTGTGTTAAGAGGAGCACCAGGGAGTGTGCGTGTGTTAAGAGGAGCACCAGGGAGTGTGCGTGTGTTAAGGGGAGCACCAGGGAGTGTGCGTGTGTTAAGAGGAGCACCAGGGAGTGTGCGTGTGTTAAGAGGAGCACCAGGGAGTGTGCGTGTGTTAAGAGGAGCACCAGGGAGTGTGCGTGTGTTAAGGGGAGCACCAGGGAGTGTGCGTGTGTTAAGAGGAGCACCAGGGAGTGTGCGTGTGTTAAGAGGAGCACCAGGGAGTGTGCGTGTGTTAAGAGGAGCACCAGGGAGTGTGCGTGTGTTAAGAGGAGCACCAGGGAGTGTGCGTGTGTTAAGAGGAGCACCAGGGAGTGTGCGTGTGTTAAGAGGAGCACCAGGGAGTGTGCGTGTGTTAAGAGGAGCACCAGGGAGTGTGCGTGTGTTAAGAGGAGCACCAGGGAGTGTGCGTGTGTTAAGGGGAGCACCAGGGAGTGTGCGTGTGTTAAGAGGAGCACCAGGGAGTGTGCGTGTGTTAAGAGGAGCACCAGGGAGTGTGCGTGTGTTAAGAGGAGCACCAGGGAGTGTGCGTGTGTTAAGAGGAGCACCAGGGAGTGTGCGTGTGTTAAGAGGAGCACCAGGGAGTGTGCGTGTGTTAAGAGGAGCACCAGGGAGTGTGCGTGTGTTAAGAGGAGCACCAGGGAGTGTGCGTGTGTTAAGAGGAGCACCAGGGAGTGTGCGTGTGTTAAGAGGAGCACCAGGGAGTGTGCGTGTGTTAAGAGGAGCACCAGGGAGTGTGCGTGTGTTAAGAGGAGCACCAGGGAGTGTGCGTGTGTTAAGAGGAGCACCAGGGAGTGTGCGTGTGTTAAGAGGAGCACCAGGGAGTGTGCGTGTGTTAAGGGGAGCACCAGGGAGTGTGCGTGTGTTAAGAGGAGCACCAGGGAGTGTGCGTGTGTTAAGAGGAGCACCAGGGAGTGTGCGTGTGTTAAGGGGAGCACCAGGGAGTGTGCGTGTGTTAAGAGGAGCACCAGGGAGTGTGCGTGTGTTAAGAGGAGCACCAGGGAGTGTGCGTGTGTTAAGGGGAGCACCAGGGAGTGTGCGTGTGTTAAGAGGAGCACCAGGGAGTGTGCGTGTGTTAAGGGGAGCACCAGGGAGTGTGCGTGTGTTAAGAGGAGCACCAGGGAGTGTGCGTGTGTTAAGAGGAGCACCAGGGAGTGTGCGTGTGTTAAGGGGAGCACCAGGGAGTGTGCGTGTGTTAAGAGGAGCACCAGGGAGTGTGCGTGTGTTAAGGGGAGCACCAGGGAGTGTGCGTGTGTTAAGGGGAGCACCAGGGAGTGTGCGTGTGTTAAGAGGAGCACCAGGGAGTGTGCGTGTGTTAAGAGGAGCACCAGGGAGTGTGCGTGTGTTAAGGGGAGCACCAGGGAGTGTGCGTGTGTTAAGAGGAGCACCAGGGAGTGTGCGTGTGTTAAGAGGAGCACCAGGGAGTGTGCGTGTGTTAAGAGGAGCACCAGGGAGTGTGCGTGTGTTAAGGGGAGCACCAGGGAGTGTGCGTGTGTTAAGAGGAGCACCAGGGAGTGTGCGTGTGTTAAGAGGAGCACCAGGGAGTGTGCGTGTGTTAAGAGGAGCACCAGGGAGTGTGCGTGTGTTA